>NW_006201156.1:464911-472686 GCF_000334495.1 Tupaia belangeri chinensis
AGAAAGCGAGAAATCACACCCCAGAAGGGATGCCCACACCCCAATCCCTTCTCCTTCATTCTCCTCTTGGGATTTTGGGCACGTACGCACACACGCCCTTTATGAGTTTTAAGCCACCAGGTCCAGGACTTGAATCACAGTCGATTAAGGGGGAGTCCAGTGATGTAACTATTACTCCATCTGCTGGTCCCAGTTTTTTTTGTTTATTTTTGTTTCCCAAAGAGAGAGATTATGCCATCCACCCGATGGCCTTTGCCCGGCCCCCTCGGGCTGCCCGGCCCCCTCAGGCTGCCCGGCCCTCTGCTCTCGCTCTGCCTTTTCACATTCCACGTGAAGCCCCCACTCAGGCCTGCCTTGCCTGCTCTAGCCCGTGGCTTTGCTCCCCTCCCTGTGCACTCACTTGATCCTGAACCTGGGCAGCGTGAGCACTGCTAGGACCGGACTAGTTTCTGCTGCTGAGCCGCTAGGGCCCTGGCTCTGCTTTGTGCTTTATTGAGTCTGTGTCTCACTCGCCGGCCAGGCGGCCGCACCCGTTATGTCCAGCAGGGGGCAGTGCTCACCCACAGGTGACAACATGGGGACCACTCACCCAAGGGCAGGGAAGTCTTTTGCCTTTTTACTCCCCAAGAACTTCTACCTGGAAAGTAAATGCCGTACCCCACCTCCAGGCCATACTCCACCTGCAGGTCAGCATGGGTAGTGACGCTGTCAGCCAGGGAAGCCAGCCAGGCAGGAGCAGGGGAGGGAGGAGGCTCACAGCAGCTCTGAGACTGGGCATGGCCGTGCCTCTGGGGCTGTGCTGCCTGGGACCCGCCACCCTCAGGTGCCCAGAACTGTTGGTAGGAGCCGGGCAGCACAGCCTGGGGCTACAGCAGGGGGCCTCCCCACCCCCCAGGGGAAGGAGGGAGGAGCCATGTAGTCTCCTTCCCCAGGGTCCCAGGAAAGCGAGTTTCCAGACTGGGGAGGGCAGAGGGGCCCTAGCCCAGGAACAGATGGGCAGCCTTGGAGCAGGGAAATGGCAGTGCCACCACTTCCTCCCACCCCACGCAGCTGGCACTGGGGGGGGTGCGGGCTGCCCAGAGCAGGAAGGCTCCCCAGCCCACCTGGGCTTCCGGGCTGAGTCTGGGGTAGGACTTGACTGCCCCTCTCAGTCAGGCAGCCAGAGGGCCCAGAGCTGGGGCCGCCCTGACCCAGCCTTGTGGGGCCTGCCCTTCTTGTTTAGAGAAAGACATGGTGGACCCACCGAAGCCTAGAGGTTAAGGGAGCTGGGTCCCACATGACTACAGTTCAAATCCTGGGCCGGGCCGCTTGAAAAACACCCCGGACAAAATCCTGAGAGGAGGGTGGAGGAGAAGGGATTGCAGTGTGGCCATTCTCCATGGGGGTGATTTCTTACTTTCTCTCTCTAGAGAGCACATACATCCTATAGAAAATAAAATTAAAAAAACACAAAAACACTTGCGAAGAAGCACAGAGGCACAGCCCACCTGCTCCCTCAGAGGCCCTGGTCTGTCTCCTGGCATTACTCAGTGGGTCCTTGTGGGCTGTTGGTGGCCACGGTGACCCTGGACTGCCTCGAGGTGGCCTCTCCTGAGCACCCCCAGCACTGCCCGATGGTGGCTTCCCCCACTGCCACCGTCTGGGCCCCCAGCAGCAGTCTTCGTCCCCGGGAGCAGCCACTCTCAGCTCTTGGCCGCCATGGGTCACGTGTCCAGGGCTTTCCCAGGCCCCCTCTGTACACCAGACTTTGACTAGCAAATGAGCCGCTGGGGTGTGGGCTACAGGGAGCCGGGCATGGCCGCAGACCTGGCTCCTCCTGGTGCAGCCTCGAGTCCAGTGTCCAGAGTCCCGGGAAAGCTGCTCACCGGGGGCAGCTGTGCTGTTAGCCCGGCCAGGCCGGGCTAGCGGCGGGGACTGGGGGAGAGGGCAGTCAGCCAGATGCCTCCCGCCAGCAGTCAGGTTAGCCACCAGCAGCCCTGGAGCCCTTAGGCGAGGTGGGGAGCGCTAGGTGGGCGCCCCACCTCGGGGGCCACAGCCGAGCATGGGGGATTTCTGCCCTGGGCTCTGGGCAGGTCTGTTCTCTTTAGCTAATCCGCACAGTGAAGGGAGGACAGATACTCAGATGATCCATCTCCAGGGCCTCTTCCGGCCCAGTCTAGAAGATTCTAGATGTGAGGTTCTAAAGGACAAGGATCCATAAGCAGCCCAAGAGCAAGTCCCAGGCCCAGGAGCTTCAGGGAACTTCTCCTGGGGAAAGCTCTGCACGGGGGTGGCCCGTGGGTGTCACAGAGGTCCGCCACCTGCACGGGGATGTCCGTTACAGCGTCGTTCACCCCTGGAAGGCAGCGCCGGGGATAGACGAGGTGTCCCAGGCAGAGAACTGCGGGCACTCAGCGCAGCCTGAGGCGACCCCGGGCCCTCCCGTGTGGGCCGCCTGCAGACTGCATCCCTCTGGCACTGCTAAACCTTCTTTAGAATGTTCTTTTTTTTTTTTTTGGAGAGGTTTTCGCTATAGGGCGCATGCACTCTGCAGACAGACAGAGAGAGACATAGAGACAGAAAGCGAGAAATCGCCCCCCAGAGGGGATGGTCACGCCGCAATCCCTTCTCCTCCATTCTCCTCTCGGGATCTTGGGCATGCACGCACACGCGCCCGGTGTGAGTTTTTTAAGCCACCGGGTCCGGGACGCAAACCGCGGTCGACTACGTGGGAGTCCAGTGACATAGCCATTACGCTAACTGCTGGTTCCCTAGAATGTTCTTGAGTGTAGGAAGAGCATCGAGGAATGGCAGGAGAAACTGATGGGACGAGAACATCCCATCAGAACATCCCAGAACCCAAGAGGCGGTTGACAAAGTGGTGGGAAAGGGTAAGGGTCTCAGAAGGCTGATGAAACCCCGTGGCCCAGGTGACTCCTGGTTCAGAAGGGGGCGCCAGGACAGGGAGAACAGGGACTTGCCCCAGACTGGCCGGCGAGCTGGCCTCCTCCCTGCTCCCACCGCCTGGGTGCTGAGTGCACCAGACGCGGGCCGTTTCCCTAGAGTATGCCTGCACCCCCGGTGCACGTCAGCGCCAGTGCCTGGGCTGGCTCCAGGCAGACCTGGGCATGTTGTCCACACCGGCCAGCCCATGTCTGTCCAGTGCTGCGTGTGCCTGCCCAGAGGCCCACACCCCGAAGCTCTGGGTTTCTTGCCTTGTCCCGGGGCATGTCTGTGGCAGGTCCCTCCTCTCAAGTGCTCCCTGTTGTCTCCCGTGGAGGCATCACCACATGCCCTGCTCGGCACCCAGCCGTGGCTTCTGGTCAGGGCCGATCTGTGTCCACTGAACTGTGCGGTCCCTGTGGGAGCGCTAGCCACACCCAGGTGGAAGTGTAAATTAACCAGAATGTGGTTCCTTGGCCACGGTGGCCACACCGAGTGGCTGTGGTCCGCACTGGTGGGACACGGCTCCGTCATTGCAGTGGGCTTGGTGGTGGCGTGGAGGAGTGGGCTGCACTGGGCGATTCTCGCCCGCCGGGGACACCGGAGACATTTTTGGTTGTCATAGTGTAGGGTCAGTGGTGTTGCTGCCTAAGCTTCTCCCAGGCAGAGGTCAGGGACGGGGCGGCCCCTGCCAAGCTACTTCTCCGCGGGTCCCTCTGATAATGCACCCCAGAAGCAGCCTGGGCCAGACGAGGATCTAAAAGAGCAAGTGGTTTCCTCGAATTCAGTTTCCCAGGCTAGCAGTAGCGTGGTGGTTAGGTGCAGGCTCCCACATGGCCGACTTGGGAGTTCAGGTCCTGGACCGAGCACCGTACCGGGCACATGTGTGTACATGCCTGAAATCCTGACAGGAGAAGGGAAGAGAAGGGACGTGGCCATCCCCCCGGGGCATTGCTTTCTCACTTTCCCTCTTCCTGTGTTTGTCTCTCTCTGGCAAGTGTACACACCCTATAGCATAAAACTGAACAAAGGGGGGGGGGAGAGAATCGTTTCCATCTCCCTTCCCTGACCCTGTAGGAGCCCCAGGTTCGAGGCCAGGGTTCCCGATGTCTCTTCAGCAGAAAAAACAGAACTGGCTTGCCACACTGGCTTCAGGAATGAATCTCTACAAGTGGTAGACAAGACGCAGGCAGTTTATGAAACGGGGTCTGGCCGAGCCGTCCCAGCACACGGGTTCAAGTTAGAAATATCTACCGGAGGGTCCAGCAGATGGTGAAATGGTTATGTCACTGGACTCCCACATAGTATACCACGGTTCAAGTCCTGAACCTGGCGGCTTACAGCTCACGCCAGGTGCATGTGCATGCGTGCCCAAGATCCCAAGAGGAATATGAAGAAGGGATTGTAGCTTGGCCATCCTCCCTGGGGTGGGTGGGGTGATTTCTCCCTTTTTGTCTCTGTTTCTGTCTTTTCGGCCAGCTCATGTGCCCTATAGCAAAAATCTCTCTGAAAATATACACATCTGTATCTCTGCTATATAAGCTGTTCTGGGGCCGCGTCAGGGGGCGGAGCACGGTGCCTCCTTCCAGGAACTCTGCCTCCCGGAGATGTTGCCCGGTCCTGTTTCAAACCAGGGTGCAGAAGGACGTAGGAGAAAAAGCCAAAGGGGTTTCCTGCCCTGGAGGCCTCTGCCCTGCCAGGGCTCCTTGGCATTTGCTCAGAGCAGGTCAGGTCAGTGAGTGAATTGCTGGATTATTTAGTGTCTGGGAAGGCGGTGGGCCTTGCTGCCACCTTCCCCCAATGTGTATAGACTAGGACCTTTTGGCAGTGAATGAAAATGAAAGAACAAAGCCCAAAGGCTGACGTGGGATCAGGTAGCATCTCTCTCAAACCAGAAAAACCAGCTGGGGCCTACGAGAAAGCTGGGGTCAGGGTCACACCAAGGACAGGCTGCTTCAGGGGGCTGGGAGGGGCTCCTGGGCTGGTGACAGGGACCCGGGAGACTTCCCAACAACGTCTGCGTGACCTGGGAGGGGGCCGCGCGTGCACCCTCTGAGGGCTGCCGCATCTCAGGCAGCAGCTGTTGCCCAGGGTGGGAGCCAGCAGGACACCCCTCAGAGCTCCGGGGCCAGGGGGTGGGAGGCAGCGCGAGGAGAGTGTTAAGGGGAGGGAGGGGAGAGCTGAGGGGAGCCCCTGAGCAAGCAGTCCCCACTTGGGACTGCTGGGGGGGGCGTGCCAGGCCCAGCCCTGCACCTTGAGAGCCTCCAGTGGACTTGGAGTCAGGGGACCGGGATCTTCGGGGAGCAGCTGTCCATGTGTCGGAATCCAGGGAGGACGACCCTGTGATGTACAAAGCAGGTTACGGAGCAGGATGGTCGGGAACTCTTGGGGTGAAGACACTGGTCTCCCCAAGGAAAAGGCTGCTCGGCCCTGCTGACGGGGGTGCCCTCTGCTGGAAGACTTGGGGAGGAGGGTGTGCGGTAGGGGTGAAGGTGGAGACGGTCAGAGACCTCCAGCCCGAGCTGAGGCTTATCAGAGGCCCGGGGCTGGAGTTGGCCAGCATTGCCCGTGTGTGAACGAGGCAAAGGAGGTGGGCTCCACGGATGGCCGCAGCTAGGCTCGTGGGTGCCCAGGAAAGCGCTTAGGAAACAGTTGCCACCGGGGTTAGGCTGGGCTCTCTGGGAGCAAGACCTGCCGGGCTTGGTTATGTTTTAGATATGAGTCTTATTGGGTTAAGATGAGGCCTTTGATGGACTCTCAGGCCACCCCGCCGTGGGCCACCTGGGGCTGTTGTCAGCATGTTTACAACTGGTAAGAGGAACCCCCCTTGTAATTCGAATGATAGAAGGTGCATGTGCTCGGGCCAGTGGCGTAGTGGTTAAGGCAGCTGGATTCCACGTGGCCGCCCGCACAGTTCGGGTTCTGGACCCAGCAGCTTGAAAAACACTCCGAGTACATGTTTTCCTCTCCCTATCGCAGTGCGGCCGCCCCACCTTCCCCATCTCTCTGTCTCCTGTGAGTGCACGTGCTCGAGAGGCGAGAGAGAAAGCACCCTCAGCGGGGCCCCGTGCTGCACCCCTCCCTGGCCCTCCAGCCCTCCGGGCCCTGGGTCCGCCCTGGTGGACTCCGGCACTTGGGCGTGGTGTAGAGGACCTCTGGAAGGCTCCTGAGTCTGTGCACGTTCCAGGGATGGAGAACGATCCCTCGGCCTCCCTGCCCGTGTGCCGAGCTGGGAGCTCCAGCCCTCCAAAGTTCTTCCTCCCCAGGCCTCCACTTGTCCAGCCTCACGCTCAGGTGCTGTGCAGAATGCAGGCACTGCCCCGTGCCCTGGCGGGCAGGAAACAAATGAGGGGTTCTCAGAGGTCACGGGGAGGAGCGGGGCGTGGGGTGGATCAGAGGCAAGGCCCATGCTCTGCTGCCGCTCTGCGGTGGTCAGGTCAGGCTGGATCTAGCAGCCACAGAGCTTGTGGTTTTTCACGAGAAGCTAAGGAATTGGATTTTCTGTTTGAAATCTTCCTGTTAGCCTAAGCTGGCTCAAAAATGTCGGTTACCCAGAGGGGGCCAAGCAGCGTGCCTGCAGGTCGGGTGGGGCCCACACACTGTGGCCCAGGCCCACCGCTCCGTTCAGGCAGTGCGTCTGCCCTTGTCACCACTGACCCTGCCTTGTCCTGGATTGCTGTCCTCCCCTGACTTAGTGGTTTCTGGTAAAGGCGTGCTGTGCTAAGTCACAGGTCAACGAGTGGGTCCGGCCAAGGTAAGCTTCGTTCTGGCCCGCGAGTCCAGGCACTCGGGCCTGCTTTCCTGGAACCCGTCTGCAGCCCGAGCCCACGAGGCCTCGTTCCTCGAAGTACGTGAAAGGATTCTGCCTGCTTTCTCACAGGGCAGGGCTGGGCGTGCTGCAGACAGGGTGACTCCCAGGCCTTGGCCTGCAGAGGGCAGGGCTGCGGTGCGGCCTCCTCGAGGGGCCCTCCTGTGAGCCGTGGGCTGTGGCCTGGAGGTCCCTGCCGATACCACCTGCTCCCGCCTCGGCCTCACTGGCTGGTGGCACAGCCTGCTGCCCTGTGTGCACCAGCGGTGGTGACTCCTCGCAGCCCTCAGATGGGGAAGTGAGACAGCCACACCTGCAGGCCTGGCCGTGGGTGACAAAGGAAGTAGCTGTGCAGACACAGGCTCCTGCCAAGGAGGGACAAGCCCTCCCGCGGCCAGGCCCTGGCAAAGCACCATCCACCCCGTGCTCGCTCGCGTGCCCCCAGGGACATGTGTCTCATCCACAGCTCAGGGACCTCCCTCCCTCCCTCTCTTCCCCTCCCTCTTCTTTCTTGGTGACAGCTAGAAGTCGCCGTGGTCACCACTGAGAGAGCCAAGCATTTCTACAGCCCCCAGGACATCCCCGTCACCCTGTACAGCGACGCCGACGAGTGGGAGGTCAGTGCCGGGCCCTGGGCTGAGTGCCACAGTGTTCCGCCGACAGAATGGAGCTGCCCTCCCGCAGCCTGCAGTCCTGGGCTTGAGCGGGCATGGGGGCCCTCTGGGCAGAGGCAGTGAGAACATCTGTCCAGCCTGGCCTCCCGCGGTCTCCGCCCTCCACAAGTAGAGCTCAGCTCTGGCCCAGAGCCTGAGGCCAAGTGTCCTTGTACTTATCTGGGCTGATGAAACCACAGAGCAGCTCTGTTCCCACCATGCCGGGCCACGTGGCTCCCAGCGCCAGGGCCGGCGAGAGGCCTCCCTTCCCACGGCCGCTGGCTCCGCTTCGGCTCTCCCACGGCGGGGCGGGCACCAGCGTTCACGGACGCCGAGTGTGGGCCTCACGGGGGTGCCCTGCCAGGCGTTTTTAAACATTCTTAGCCTAGAAC
>NW_006201156.1:472828-474749 GCF_000334495.1 Tupaia belangeri chinensis
CGGGCTCGCAGTGAGGGGGAACGGAGGTGCACATGGCGGGGGGCGGGGGGGAGCTCCTGACTCATCGCGGGCCGGCTTCTCTCCCCTCCGCCATGCGGGGCGGGTGCCAGCTCAGTGACCCCACTCCCTTCCCCCCGCCAGATGTGGAAGTGCCGCTCGGACCCAGTTCTCCACATTGACCTGCGACGGTGGGCAGACCTCATGCTCGTGGCCCCGCTGGATGCCAACACCCTGGGGAAGGTGGCCAGCGGCATCTGCGACAACCTGCTTGTGAGTGGGGCCTGGTGCCCGGCCCTCCCCGGGGCTGCTGGGCCGTAACCGTCCCTGTACCTACCCCTGGGCCTGGCCGTGCTCAGGAAGAGCAGTCCTCCTAGTCTCACTGCTCTCCAGCCAGTGGCCAAGCGGCCTGGTCCTGCTGGGCCAGCCTGACCGCTATGCTGCCCCAGCACGGCCGCCTCTCACCGCCCCTCGGCGCCCAGTCAGGCACCTAGCCAGGCACCCCCCTCAGCCCCTCCTCTCCCTCGGACCCTCGTCCTCTGTCCTTGGTCTCCCCGCCTGGTCCCATGCCCGTCCCTTCAGCTCTGCCCACCAGGACCTGGATCACGCGTGGCCCAGTGGCACTGCGTCCTCGGGGATCACTCGCACATCTTGCTCTCGTGGCTTCTCACGGGGCTGAGGCACAGGTGCCCTGCGTGTCGGGGAGCGCTCCGTTGCTGGCCCTGGGTGACCTTGGGAGGAGCGGTTTGTCGTGACTTATGGTTTAGTGGCTGGGTCATGCCAAGGCGTAGGGCTGACCTGCAGCATGGCAGGGAGCAGGATCGTGGCAGAGTGGCCACCTGTCCGTTTCTGGGTCCCCTTCCCTCTGCTCATACACCCCCGGAACCGGCCTTGGGGCCCCGCCTGTGTGATGTGACCACATCTGAAGGCCCCACCCTGGATACCACACGGGGATCAAGGTTTTCACTTCACACGTCTCCCATACAGACAGGTCCCAACAAGTCCCAAGTCCCTGGTGTAAGGGGACACCCAGTCACCGCCCGCTAAGTCCAGGTCCCAGAACATGAAGTCTTGTGGGGTAAACGTATCCAAAGTGTAATGGAGGAGAGAGGAGGGTGAGGGAGAGGCTGGTGGCCGGGGAGGAGAGAAGCAGAAGCCCCCCCAGCTGGCAGAGTGGGGCTTCCTGAGCCCCGAGAGGCTCTGGGAGCCGTGTCCTCCAAGAGGCCCTTTGTCATCAATCTTTCTGGAAGGACCAGGTGACCTGCCCCTCTCCCCTCTCCTTGTCACCCTGCTCTGTTTATTGCACGCCCGGCTTCTTACTGGGAGCTCGAGCACAAGGACCTCACGCTGCACGGGCCACCGGGACCGCCGGGAGAGGCTTTTCCGTCACCCAGTGGGGGGCGGGGGGGAGCAGGACAGTCTTTGCCAACCCCGTCATTGTCCTGTGTCAGCCCCGCCTTGCACAGGGCTAGGTGTGTGGTGGGGTTCAGTACATGCTTACTACACGTATGACGTGACCGGAAGGCTGCTGTGCAGGTAGCCGGGAGCTTTTCAGGGTCCGATGTGGTACAGGAAGCGAGTAACGGGGCTGGGTCAGGATTTGGGGCGTTCGTGTGAGATCCATGTCCTTGTCTACGGGTGTTAGGGTCGAAGCGTCTGCAACTGATTTAAGCGTCGTTTGTGTAAGAGCACAGGGTGAAGAAGAGCGACCACCGACCACCGTGCGAGGGGCTGGGGGCAGCTGCCCACTGAGTCCAAATTCAGAGCTTCAAGCTTTGGGGAGAAGGGAGGGCTGGGAGCTGCGGTGTCTTGCAGGGCTGACCAGAGGCTGGGGCAGCCGAGGCTCCTGGCCCGTCCCTGGAAGCAGGTCAGAGCCCTGCAGAACCAGCACCAGCTCCCAGTCTCCATCCTCCCTCCCTCCCCC
>NW_006201156.1:474850-493331 GCF_000334495.1 Tupaia belangeri chinensis
CGGTTCAGCTGGGCTGGGTACCTCTGAGACCACTTGCTTCCCTCCCTCCCTCTTTCTCTCCTTTCTTCTCGCCCTGCCTCTCTGAGACCTCTTCCTTTCTCTCTCTCCCTCCTCTCCTCTCTCCCTCTCTCCCTGCCTCCCTTCTTCCCTCTCTTTCTTCTGAGAGCTCTGCTTCCCCTCTTTTTCAAAGCTGCCACCACTCCTTGAAGGTTCGGGGTCCCCCCATCCGGAGTTGGCTGGGCAGTGGACGTGTTCCCAAGACCAGTGCCCAGGCCGTTCACCTAGAGGGGTTCCTTTCCTTTTAGAGGGAGTGGGAGAAAGCACCCCCTGAAGGACGTGGTCACGCCTTCTCCGTGTCTTCACCCTCTGGGGATTGGGGCGCTCAGCACACGTGTTCAGCATAGTTTTCAAGCCTCCATGGCTGGAATTTGAGCCACATGGTAGGCCATGTGACATCCGGCTCCCTTAACCACTGGACCACAGGGCTGGCCCACGGGCGCAGGTATTCCAAGGCTTCTTAACTCTTACGAGGTGGAGGTAGAACCGCCAGCGTCCTCTGTGGCTGTCCTCTCTCCACAGCCGCTCTCTTGCCTGGCTCAGCCCCTGCCTCCCCCAGATCGTCACCCCTCCCTGAGCCCAGATGCAGGTCTCGTGACAGCACCGTGCTGGGGTGACACCGTGCTCCTGGCCTCTGCACTAACTAGGAATCCAGTCCGGGGGGAGGGGGTGACTCCCATGGGTCACCAGTTGGTGGGAACTGGTCCCCCAGTGGGGACCCCAGCCTTCACCCCGAGCTGCTGCACACAGCCTGGGCCACGCAGCAGTGACCACGCGCTTGGAGGCCCTCCTCTGCGGCCCCTGTGGCCGGGAGGTTCGCAGGGATGTGGTTTGTCCAGGAAACGCCGAGTGCTGAGGCAAGGTGGGGGAGGCCAGATCTGCCAGTGAGGCAGCGGCGTTAGGGTCCTGCCTGGTTGGGGTGCCGTGCACTCCTGCCCAGCCCCCACCACACAGTCAGGGCCCCCAAGGTGTGCTCTACACTCCTGCAGAAGCAGCAGGTGGCCCGGGGCCAAGAGGAAGCGGACGGAGAGAACTTGGTGGGAACCAGTGCTGGCATCTGGGGTGACGCACACAGCCAGAGCCCAGGGCCATGCACCTGCTTCTTCCCTGTCCCCCAGAAGGGCTGGCATGGGGGGTGGGCGTGGCCTGGCCTGCTGGCGGCACTGCTCTCTGGACTTCCTCCTCTTCTCATGGGGCTCCACTTCAGAGGAGGGGCCTGTGGCCCAGGAAGGACTGCTGGGGGCAGCATGGGGGGGGCAGGCTCTGTCTCCCCCACTGAGACCACTGCAGCCCAGAGCCTGTCCCAGCCACAGCAGCTGTCCTGGAGCTAGTGCCTGGCGGCAGACCCTGTGCCGAGAGCCTCGTGAGCACTCTCCCCCGTCCCCACAGCCTTCCCACGGGAGGAAGCTGAGGCCCCGCACTGAACACCTCGTCCGCACTCTCAGCACCACTGAGACTGGGGGGCTTCAGTTCATGGGCAATGCATATAACATGACTGCACTGGTTTCAAAATGGTTTGCTCAAAAATATCGTAATTCTACTTTTCCATGAATTTGTTTGAAGTCCCTGCCTCGGCAGCACAGCCAGGATTTGAATTCAGGTTGATGTGACGTGGAAGCCCACACTAAGGACTGTGAGCTGGGTCCATGTCTTTCTCAGCGGCTCTGGTCTGACTTGGGATGGCTGCAAACTGGGAGGTAGCCAGGCAGTGCGGTGCAGTGGGAGATGCTGTCTGGGGTGACCTCAGGTCCGCGTTCAGCTCTGGGAGCCGCAGCTGCCCCACCTATGGAACGGGACAGCCCCTTTATGGGGCTGCAGCGAGGGCTCATGCTGCAGTGTGCGGGAGGGTCTGGTCCCCTGTGGGGTGTTTTCATAGCCAGACGTTAGTTGGCCTGGAAGTGGAGCGAGTGTGGGGTGGACAGGGTCAGCCTGACTAGCAGTCTGGTCCTTAGCTGCCGGGTGAACGCAGCCTGGCCCTGCTGCCTGGGGGGCTTATACCCGGCAAGTGGGAGCCCGCATGGGGAAGGCTTGTCTGGAGGCGGCCAGGCCAATGGCGTGTGCTCAGTGTGGGGGGGCCACACCAGGGGTGGGGGCAGCTAGGAGACAGCCCCGGTGCCCTGAGGGCTACACCCAGACTGGGCCCCGAGAGCCAGAGGGGTGGGATAGAAGGGCTCAGCGGCGGGGCAGGCAGTGCAGCAGAACTCTCCACCGGCCTCTCACAGACCTGCATCATCCGGGCCTGGGACTGCAGCAAACCCCTGCTCTTCTGCCCAGCCATGAACACCGCCATGTGGGAGCACCCGGTGACCGCGCAGCAGGTGGGCCTGCTCAAGGCCTTCGGCTACATCGAGATCCCCTGCGTGTCCAAGGTGCTCGTGTGCGGAGACCAAGGTGGGCACCTTGGCAGGCACGGCCCAGGGCTTAGCAGAGGCTCAGCTCGGGGTCACGTCCAGCAGACTCGTCCCCTGAGCTCAGCTTTCTCACCTGGGCAATGGGAACCCCGACTCCTGCTCTCGGCTGTCAGGACGAAATGAGGTAGTAAGCGTGATGGGCTGGGAGGGCTCCTGGCACACAGCCCCCCCTATTTTCTGGGTTCTTAGAGGTTTTCTACTTAGTACATGTGTGCTTGCTAGAGTGAGCGAGACAGAGAGAAAGTGAGAAGTCGCCCCCCGGGGGGATGGCCACACTGCAATCCCTCCTCCTCCATTCTCCTCTTGGGCTCTTGGGCATGCATGTACACGTGCCTGGCATGATTTTCAAGCTACTGGGTCTGGGACTCAAACCGTGGGCCATGTAGGAGTCCAGCGACCTCACTGCTATGTCGTCTGCTGGTCCCAGCCCCCCACTGTTACTGATGGCTACCACAAGTGCTCAGGGCCTGACTCGGCATGTCGGGAGAGATGCGCCACGACCGGTCGGGGCAGAGACCACCCTGGCCTTCTCGGCCTGGGCTCCGGGTGGGACACTTGGAGGGGCTGCACTGCTGGCCGCCTGGCAGGCCCTCGGCCACAACAGAATCTCACTCTCAGGTCTGGGGGCCATGGCTGAGGTGGCGACCATTGTGGACAGAGTGAAAGAAGCCCTCTCGCAGCGTGGTGCCTTACAGCAGAGTTGAGCGGAGACTTGTGCCCTGCGGGGCCATCTGCATTCAGCGTTTCCAGCCAGCCGGTGACGATGGTGGACGTCAGTAAAACACGGGAAATTTACCCAGTGGGGGCCCAGCCTGGGCCTGCTCTGGAGCCTCCCGAGGGCCCGGCCTGCTCCAGGTTGAACTGCACCCAGGGCCTGTCCCACCTTCTTCCTACCAGGAGATCCTCGCTGTCTGGAGCCCCTCCCCACCTGTGGCTTACAAGCCAGCGGAGCGCCATGTTCGCAGGAGGAGGATGGGGTGCTGAGAAACCTCTCTCTTGCCCAGGAACTGCTTTCAGGAAGGACACAGCTGGTGCCCAGTGGGGTGCCCAAGTGCCAAGGGTCAGGGATGCCTGAGGCTTCCTGCAAACCATGCTATGAGATTGGGGGTGCTTTGAAATAAAGACCAGTGGCTATTCGGAGACTCCAGCCTTCCTTTCCAACCCATCTGTGTCGGTAAGGATCAGGGCATTGCTAGGTGAGTCTGGGGACCTGGCGGTGGCCAGTGCCCACACAGCGTGACAGTTCGGGATCAAGTACCTAAAGCCACATGGCCCTCGCCAAGTCGCAGCTCAGCCTCAGCTCGGGACGTGGCCTTCCAGGCCATCACTCACCTCGTCCACATGCCCTCAGAGTAAGAGGCGTAAATGAGATCACACGTGCAAAGTACCCACCCTTCCATGTGCCCGTAACGTCGTGAATGTCCAATAAATGGAAGTCAAAGCTCTGTGTGTAAATACGAAGCTGTGTGTGTTCTGGGGATACGTGTATACTTGCACACTGAGTTTATGTGTACACATGCCAGGGAACTTGCCCAACATGTACTCAGCCTGTCGCATTTTTTTGAAACTGAAATTGCAGATCCCGAGCTGACCTGGCCCTTCATGCCAGTGACAGGCCACCAGCCAGCAGGGTTGGAAGCTGCCCGGGTCCCAGGGCCTCGTGTCCTGTGCTTTCAGCTTTGCCAGACCCGAGCTGGGGCCCGAGTGTTGGGCCCTTCGCGCACTCACGGAGGAAGCCGAGTCCGGAGAACTCTGACCCAGAAACCATCTGCGGCTCTGCTTTTGACCAGGTTTCTGTGTGGTGTGGCTGCAGTGGGGAGGGCCTTGTCTGCCTGTTTGGAACTGAGGTTGGGGTTGGCTTCCAGGGGTCAGCCCTGAGAGTGCTGAAAGCAGAGGTACCTTGGAGGAATCAGGAAGCCTGCTGGCCAGGCCCCAGGCCCCAGGCCCCAGGCCCCAGCAGCCTCCAACAATTGCTAACTACAGCAGTTGACTTAATCAGGGGAACTGTTAGGCTGACATTGCCTTTAGGGTAACTGAAAGTAAAGAAAATGGAAGGAAAGTGGTCACATCAAGAATCAAGCAGATGATTCAGTGGTTACATTGCTGGACTCCCGTATATTGGCCATAGTTTGAGTCCCAGACCCAGTGACTTAAACTCACACCAGGCACATGTGCGCATGTGCACAAAATCCCAAGAGGAGAATGGAGAAGGGATTGTGGCATGGCCATCCCCCCGGGGCAGAGGAGTCCTTCCCAGGGCCCCGCAGTGCCCCTGTTATTTAATACTGAGTTGTCATCAGTTCAGTGCGTGTCCCTTGCAGTTGAGATCTGTTACAGAGGAATTATCCTCGAGGGATCAGTAAGTCACTCCCATCTGGTTGTACTGACAAAAAGGCTTTATGTGCTGGGCTAGGGTGGGTCCTGCCCCTATCTGAGCAAGGCATAAAGTCTAGGAGCCTTAGAAGCAAAGACTGAAAAAAAATTTACCAGTTTTGTTTTGTTTTGTTTTGTTCCTTTACTATAGAGTCCATGTGCTCTCTGGAGAGAGAAAGAGAGCAGAAGTGAGAAATCACCTCCAGGGGGAATGGCCATGCCGTAGTTCCTTCTCCATTCTCCTCTTGGGATTTCGGACATGCACACAGATGCGCCTGGAGTGTTTTTCAGGCTGCCAGGTCTGGAGCTCATCGCACAGTCGTCCACGAGGGATCCACCTACTGCCTTAACCACCACACCACTGACTGACCCTGACTGGTAAGTTTTGACTACAGAAAAATAAACAGTTCTGCTGAGCAGTAACCCAAAAGCAAGGTTAAAAGATAACCAACAAGGGGTATTATCTGCAACTCTTAAACACAGGATTGATTCCTCTGACATATTGATTAGATAAAGACCAAGAACCCGAAAGAGTTCCCGTGAGAAACAGAAACCACATGAGCACACGCGTGGCCTTCCCCGTACAGAGCTCTTAGCCACACCCTGAGGAGGGTAGCACAGGTCAGACCACTGAACCGGAAGTTCCCGCCTCTCAGCCTGGCTAGAGCGTGAGCACGGGCACCCTCATCAAGGCTGTCAGAGCTTCCCTCCACGCAGTCTCTCGAGCACAGTCTAGAAATGTATACCTTACATTTCAGTTCAGCAGTTGTCCTTCCAGGGCTTTGTCCCACAGACGTCCTTGTGTAGGCGACGGTATGTCTCATCAAGGCTGTCTGCTGCAGCCTGTGTATGGCACTGAGAGACCGACACTCCCTTGCCTTCTCACACCAGAGACCGGTCATTAATTAGGGTTCATGCATAGACTGGAGCACCACACAACCACAAAACGGGGTGAGGAAGCTCCTGATGGGCTGCCTCGGGAAGATTTTTAAGGTACTTTTTCTTTTTAAGAGAGATTTTTGCTATAGGGTGCAGGCACCACCCAGGGGGAATGGCCATGCCATAATCCCTTCTCCTCCAGTCTCCTCTAGGGATTTTGGGCGTGCACGCTCATGTACCCAGCATGCGTTTCAAGCCACTGGGTCCAGGACTCAAACCACAGCTGGCCATGTGGGAGTCCAGCAACACAACTCCTGTACCATCTGCTGGTCCCAGGGTACATTGTTAATCAGAAAAAGCAAGACACGGAACAATGAGTGTACTGCATGTTAGCTTGTGTATAAAAATACCGGCTAGGGTGGCAGAAAGGTGGACGAATTAGAGGTGGCTTCTGTATGCATTGACTAGTTATTAAAATCTAAACAAGAAACCAGGTTATTGTTCAGCTCTTGGCGGAGAAACTTGGTGGTGGAGGAACGAAGGTGGTAGGCAGACTTCATCGTTCAGTCTTGAGCCAGATGAATATTATTATCTACCACAAACCCAGCATTATATACGTAGTTTGGTTTTGGAGAAGTTTTTGCTATAGGACATGTGCACTCGCCAGAAAGAGACAGAGAGACTGAAAGCGAGAAATCACACCCCCCCGGGGGGGATGGCCACACCACAATCCCTTCTCCTCCATTCTCCTCTCGGGATCTTGGGCATGCACGCACACGCACCTGGTGTGAGTTTTAGCCACTGGGTCCGGGACTTGAACCGCGGCTGACTACATGGGAGTCCAGCAACACGGCCATTATGCCAACTGCTGGTTCCTATATATGTATTTTAAAAAGAGTTCCTCTGCCCTTTATCCAGAAGTTCTTAAAAATGACTTGACCAGGGCCAGCTGGTGGCATGTGGTTGAGGTAGCTGGGTCCTACATGGCCTACTATGTTGTCATAGTCCCAGCTCTGGTGGCTTGAAAAACATGCCAGGTGCGTGCATGTGTGTGCCCCAAATCCCAAATCTGTTTCTGTCTCTCTCCAGTGAGCACAGGTGCCCATAGCAAATTAAAAATAACCTGCCTGGCCAGAAGGTTGCACGGAGGTTAAATGCTGGATCCCACATGGACAATTCCATGGTACAAGTCCCAGACCTGGTGACTTGAAAATCATGCAGAACTTTTAAAGAAGAGGTAAACCCCATTCTACTCAAATTATTTCTAAAGATCCCAAAGAATGGAACCATCCCAAAATCATTTTATGAACAAAAATCAAAGCGGATAAAAGAGCTATAGCTAAGACCTCAAACTTTACAACTACTGGTGGAGAGCACAAGAGAGACTCTGGGAGATAGAAGGGTAGGCAAAAGCTTTTTTTTTTTTTTGGAGAGGTTTTTGCTATAGGGCGCGTGCGCTCGCCAGACAGACAGAGACAGAGAGACAGAAAGCGAGAAATCACCCCCCAGGGGGGATGGCCACGCCACAATCCCTTCTCCTCCATTCTCCTCTCGGGATCTTGAGCACGCACGCACACGCGCCCGGCGTGAGTTTTAAGCCACCGGGTCCGGGACGCAAACCGCGGTTGACTACGTGGGAGTCCAGCAACATAGCCATTACGTTAACTGCTGGTCCCAAAAGCTTCTTAAATAAGACCCTCCGCCCAAACTATAGGCAGTAATCCCCAAAATAGACACGTAGAATTACATCAGATTAAGAAGTTTCTACACAGCAAAAGACACAGTAACTAGTGTGAACTGACAACCTTCAGAATGGGAGAATATTTTTGTAAATTATGCTTCAGATAAGGGACTGATAACCAAAATACACAGGGAACTCAAGTGGCTTACCTGAAAAAAAAAAAGATTGACCCAATTAAAAGATGGGAAAATGAGCTGAATAAACAACTCTCAAAGGAAGATATATGAACAGCCAAAAAGCATATAAAAAAATGCTCGACATCACTCATCTTAAGGGAGATGCAGATCAAAACCATAGTGAGAATACTATCCAACCCCAGTCAGAATGGCGAAGATGAAAACAGCAACAACAACAACAAAAAACAAGAAATGCTAAGTGTTGATGAGGTTGTGGTGAAAGAAGAACTCTCACACTGCTGGTAGGAATGTAAACTGGTTCAGCCACTGTGGAGAATAATATGTAGGTACCTTGAAGACCTTCACACAGAACTACCATATGATGGAGCAATTCCACTCCTGGATATCTACCCAAGGTTAGGAAAACGCTCAGTTGGAAACGTGCTTACACCTCTATGTTTATTTCAGCATTATTCACAATTGCTAAGATATCAAACCAATGCAAATGTCCACAAACAGAAGAATGGATTGAAAAAGTGTGGCACATACACTCTATGGAATATTACTCAGCCGGAAAAAACAAGACCCTGGCATTTGATAGAAAGTGGATGGAAATGGAAGATTTACTGCTGGGCAAAGCAAGACAGGCTATGAAAGAGAGACATTGTATACCTCCACTTAACATATACTCCCTGTCCACACTATGATGGAAACAGAAAGAGTAGCGGACATAGAAGCATTGAAAATGGTTATGGACACTGGAAACAATGGGGAAAGAGGGTGGGAGAATGGGGTGTGTATAAGGAAAGAAATTAAGGAAGAAAATAGAAATCCAAGACACGCGTGGAACACAGAAATGGATTATTATTTGTCGATGATAATGTGTTTTGTATCCTCAACAAGACTGGTGTGAAGTGTATTCATGTTGGGTAAATTCAGTTTACAACCTACATAATGTATAGTGATTAAATGTATAAAAAAAAAAAAATTGGAGAGGTTTTTACTATAGGGCGCGTGTGCTCACCAGAAAGAGAGAGACAGAGAGACAGAAAGCGAGAAATCACCCCCAGGGGGGATGACCACACTGCAATCCCTTGTCTTCCAGTCTCCTTTCAGGATCTTGGGCACGCATGCACACGTGCCCAGCGTGAGTTTAAGACACCATGTCTAGGACTCAAACTGTGGTCGACTACATGAGTCCAACGACATCGCCATTACGCCATCTGCTGGTCCCATAAAATACATTTAAAAAAAATCATGCTGGGCACATAGGCATGTGTGGCCAAAATCCTAGGAAGAGATCAGAAGAAAAGAGATTGCAGTGTGGCCACACCTCACGCTCTGGGGAGTGGTTTCTCACATCCCTTCTCACTGCATCTCTCCAGTGAGCACTCATGCCCTATGGCAAAAAAACCCAAACAAACAAAAACAAAACACTTGGCAGACTTCTGGAGGTTTTCATCAACGCCTTGGGAGTAGGGATGGTCTTGCTTTTTTTTTTTTTGTCATGATGTCATGAGCTCGGAGGAAGACATGTACCTGATGAGCCTCTGAGGTCCCTGACATGAGTTTGTCATCTTATGGAAGAACACGCAGGCTCGAAATGATCAAGTGAGAGCAAAAATCAAAAGGGAGACTGGGTGCAGACTTCGGAATGGAGAAGTAGTCACGGAGGGCCACCTGGAGGTGACCAAGCAGGGGACTGGGACTCCAAGAGCTTGGGAAGTTGGGGCCGTTCAGTAGGGGAGCCACGTGGCAAGTGCAGTGTGAAGAAGGTCAACGGGTGGTCTGGGGGCCAGCCCACAGCCTGGTGGGTAAGCCACTAGATGCCACATGGCCGACTGTGCGGTTTAAGTCCCAGACCTGGAGCTTGAGAGGCACAGCAGCCGTGTGCATGCGTGCCCGTAACCCTGAAAGGAGAGAGAAGGGAGTGTGGTGTGATTGACCCCGTGGGGGCTGCTCCCACCCTGCAGACACACGTGCCCTATAGAAAAATGAAAACGACAGGGAAGCTGGAGCCCAGGAGGAAACCAGGTTGCTGAGGCAGGGAGTCTGCAGTGGCCCTGGAGCTGGAGGAGGGTGCACAAGTGAGGGGTATGCACAGGGAAATTGGCAACAGACAACAGGAGAAACCCCAAAACCACGGGCTAGTGGGGGCGTGACCTTATGACATCTGTGCACCTGTCAGCCCAGGCCAGCCGTCCAGGCCCCAGAGAAAGAGCTTTGCCTCCCTCACCACAGCTGCTGTGTGTCTCTGGCCTCGCAGGATTGTGGGGTCTGTCGTCATGGCTCCTGGGCACCCGGAGGGGGGGAATCAGGAAGCAGACTGAGATTCAGAACCGGGAAGCTGGATGGGAAGGGCGGGGTGAGGTATGGTGACAGCCTCCAAGCAACAGAGGGGTACAGAGGGACGGGGTGTCTCGAGGTGCCGAGCGAGGCTGTCAAGTGCTGTGAGTTGAACACATTGTTCTTCGAGAGTAAAGATGGGGCTCCCTTCCTGTTCCTATGCCCACCTGGGTTTCTCTGGGCAGGACTACGCAATTGAGCTACGTGGGGCCCTGGGTCACACTGAGGCCACGTTTATATGCATGGAGTCCTGGATCACACTGAGGTCACATGTGTGTGCATGGAGCCCTGGATCACACTGAGGTCACATGTGTGTGCATGGAGCCCTGGATCACACTGAAGTCACGTGTGTGTGCATGGAGCCCTGGATCACACTGAGGTCATGTGTGTGTGCGTGGAGCCCTGGGTCACACTGAGGTCACGTGTGTGCGTGGAGCCCTGGGTCACACTGAGGTCACGTTTGTGTGCATGGACCCCTGGGTCACACTGAGGTCACGTGTGTGCGTGGAGCCCTGGGTCACACTCGGGTCACGTGTATGTATGATGCGTTCTCTGTACTGCTAAGAGTTTTCTTGATCTCACGTCACCCTCCTAAGATGAGAGTTTCACAATAGAGTCGGCAAGTATATGTAACTCCAATGTTGCTGTGTTTACATCGTTTTTATTGCTGCTGTGTATGTGTGTGTGTGTATGCATAGCCAAAGGACGACCACCAGAATGAGACAGAGGGAGAGGGGAGGGAGACGGCACCACGATGGGGGAAGTCGCGCCGTGACCCGTTCTCCATTTCCCCATCCTGTCTGGGCATGCACACACCCACACCCGGAGTGTTTCTCAAGCCACGGGTCTAGGATTCGTACTGCAGTCAGCCACGTGGGCTCTGGCTCCCTTAACCACTAGACCACAGAGCCAGCCCAGGGCAGTTTCATAGACGAGACACTGAGGGGCACCCGGCCAGTGCTGGGTGCCAGGGCTTTCTGTCTCTGCCTCCAGCTGCCTCTGAACGGGCTCCTGGGCCAGACTCCTACCCTCCTGAGCACCGTCCTCCGGGGACCTGTGGGAACAGCCGTCCGCCACACCGCAACACTAAACGGATACCGGTTTTGCCAGCCCCAACGTAACAGCTGCCTCAGTACCTTTTTCTTCCTCTGTCCCCTTCACACATGAATTGTGGTTTCCAGGCAGCATGACGATCCCAAGTGTCATGCAACGGCCTCTGGCAAAGAGCCCTGGAAGCAGACGGAACCGAACATTCCACAACGTTCAGCCATGTTTGTTACCACCTGCGGCCAGAGGGGCTCTCAGCTGTTTCGCAGCAAAGGAATGTCAGGAGTGGGCGGCTCGAGGCCACGAGCCCGCGAGGGGTGAGCTTCCGGCCGCCGAGGGAAGTGAGTGGTCTGGGGGCATGCCTTCCCATTGCCGCAACAGGCGGTCTCGTGGTGGCTTTATCTGCAGAGATTACATCGTGACCCTTTACCTGCTGGCCAGATAGCAGGCCCACGGAGGCTGGACGCCTAGGAGGCCCTTTAAGGCCTCCGCATTCCTGGAAGAGGAGGGAGAGTTCAAAGGTACCTTCTATCTGTGCGGGAGAACAGGTGAGGCTGGAGGGTCTCCGCCTGCTGCTGCGACAGGCTGGGGTGCAGCCACCATGGCGGACACGTGGGTGCAGGCCAGAGAGGTCGGGGACCCCGGACCTGCAGGAGTGGGGTGAAGGGCGCTCCTTGCTCTTTGCAAAGATGGCGGCCGACCCCTGGCTTGGGAGCGGCCTGGGTGGGGGAAGCTGAGCTCCAGCCTACCGCTCTCGGAGGCTGTTGGCGGGATGAGGTCAAGGGGAGAAGGCCGTGGAGGGAATGCGCCAGTATCGGCACTTGTCCTGCCAGGCAGAGCGTGCGCATACCGCTTTCCACCTGGAGCCGTAGCCCCTCCTCCTAGGCTTGGAGGGAGGGCAGGGCCCTTACCTGTCTGCTGCGTCCTGAGCCAGGTCCTCCCAGAGCCCCCACCAGGCTGGGCCCTCCCTCAGGTCCTCCCCAGCCACTCCTGGACGCGAGTCTAGCTGCCCCTACATTCCGAGCACCTCGCGGCCGGCCAGACACAGCTGTCGGCCCTGGGGCTGAACATGCAGCTACTGTGGTCTGGGGGCGTCAGAAGGGAGGAAAGACCCCTCGGGACTCCTCAGAGGAGCTCCAGGATAGTGGGAGACACGGCTGCCTTCCAAACCCACGTAGAGAAACAGCAGCCCCAGCCCTGGGTCCCTCTGGTAACGTGGACTCAGGACCCCAAGCCCCTTCGGCCTGGGGCTGCGGCAGGACGACCTACATCTGCGGGGCCTTACTTCCCTGTGGTCCCACGCTGTGGCTCCCTGGGCTTTCCCTCAGGGTCCTCGTCCAGCCTCAGGGCCCGCCCCAGTCTGTTCCCTCGGTCCAAAGCTGGCCTTCGGCAACAGTCCACACTCGGGTCCTCCTGCTCCCCAGTCTCTGGCTCTCGGGACAGTCCCTCTGCCGGGGCCTGCTCTCTGTCTAGTGAGGAGGGAGGAGGGCCCTTTGGTGCCCTGCCTGCTCTGACATTCTGTAACTCGGTGGAGTGGCGACCCAGGACCCTCTGCCTGCCCCCTGCTGCCCCTTCCCGCTCCAGGCTGCCCTCTCTTACCCCGCCCTGCAGAGCTGATGATAGGCGGGGTTGGTCCTTGGCCTGGCCTCCCACCTGCCTGGAGGCGTCCTGGTCTCTGAGAGCCAGTGTCTGGTGTGCCTGGAAATCGTGTTAGAGAAGAGCTAGCCCGCGGGGCAGTGACGGGTCCGGCCGGGACCAGCCAGTCAAGGGTTCGCTCGAGCGTTTGCACTGGAGGAGGAGTTACGCGCTTGTGGCACCAAAGTCAGGCAGGTGCCGTCTGCGTGGGACTGCTTCTTACTGAGCAATGGCTCGTGGCTGACCATCTGCTCAGACCATCCGTGCCACGGGCCGTACCAGGAGGGACTGTGGGAAGGGACAGAAGTGGACTGGGCCCCGGTCGGGGCTTTGTCTGGTCCGGGATGGACGGAAACCGCACACGCAGTTTAGCCAGGGAGCTGCGCCAGCTCTGTGGAGACGGGATCTCTGCAGCACCGGGGAGGAAGGGCAGCCGGCCACCCTCTGGGCCAGGCCCAGCTCGTGTTCAGCCAGAGGGTATGTGTGCTCCAGAGAGAGAGAATATGAGTGAGAGAGAGAATATGAGTGAGAGAGAGAATGAGTGAGAGAGAGAATGAGAGAGAGAGAGAATGAAGAGAGAATGAGAGGGAATGAGAGAGAGAATGAGAATGAGAAAGAAAGAGAGAATGAGGGAATGAGACAGAGAATGAGAGAGAGAGACTGAGAGAATGAGAGAGAGAGAAAGAGAGAATGAGAGGGAACGAGAGAGAGAATGAGAATGAGAAAGAATGAGAGAATGAGACAGAGAATGAGAGAGAGAATGAGAGAGAGAATGAGAGAATGAGACAGAGAATGAGAGAGAGAGACTGAGAGAATGAGAGAGAGAGACTGAGAGAATGAGAGAAAGAATGAGAGGGAATGAGAGAGAAGAGAGAGAATGAGAAAGAATGAGAGAGAGAATGAGAGAGAGAGAATGAGAAAGAATGAGAGAAAGAGAGAGAATGGGAGAGAGAGAATGAGAGAAAGAGAGAGAATGAGTGAGAGAGAGAATGAGAGAAAGAGAGAATGAGAGAGAATGAGAAAGAATGGGAGAGAGAGAATGAGAGAGAGAGAGAGAATGAGAGGGAATGAGAGGGAATGAGAATGAGAAAGAATGAGAGAATGAGAGAGAGAGAATGAGAGAGAGAGAATGAGAGAGAGAATGAGAGAGAATATGAGTGTGTGAAGGAAGCACCCTGACCCCCATGGGAGCTGGTCACACCACAATCTCTTCTCCTCCATTTCTCCATCCTTTGGGGATTGTGGGCATGCATGCACACGTGCTCAGAGTGTTTCTCCAGTTACGGGCCCAGAGTTCACACTGCATGGTCAGATGCCTTACCACCAGGCCATGGGCTGGCCCTAAATTGTATATGTTAATAAGGGTTGGCGGATGGGGCCAGCAGGTGGTGTGGTGGTTAAGGCACTAGAACCCCCACGTGGCTGGCCACAGTTCAGGTCCTAGATCTGGAGGCTTGCTTTCTCACTTTTCCCCCCTCTCTCTCTCTCTCTCGAATTAAGAAAATAATAATAATAAATGAATTATTATTTTTTAAAAAGAGAGAGTTGGTGGCAAGCCAGCAGGTGGCATGGTGGTTAAAGTGCTGGATTCCCACATGGATGACTGTGGTTCAAGTCCCAGATCCAACATCCTCAACATCCTAAAAATCACACCAGGCGTATGTGTGTGTCCAAAATCCCAAGACCAGAATGGAAAAGGGATTGCAGCGTAGCCATTCTCCCGGGAGTCATTTCTCACTTTCCCTCTCTCTGTGTCTCTCTGGTGTGTCCACATGCCCTCTGAAAAAAACCTTTTAAAAAGAGAATTGGTGGCAAGGGATTTGGGCTTGGTCTGCAACCACGTGCAGGAGACCAGGACCAGGGGTCGTCTGCAACAGGGAGGAGAGTTTAGCCTGGTGCTCATTAGGGTTCACCCTCCAGGTGGGTGCAACTGGGGAGGGGGATAGAGGCCTGAGGACTGGGGGTCCCTGGGCTGAGGCCAGCTGAGTGGAAACAGAGCAGCTCTGTCCCGACTGGGTGGGTGATTTTGGAGAGCTACTTTTCTTTTTGCAACTCTATTTCCTCCTGTTTAAATGGGCTATTTACTTGTGTCCTGCTTGATAACAACCATGTAACCAACCTGCCCCTTCGTTTTCACAAAGCACCATCTCTTTGACCCTCTCAAGACCTTTATCAATACGGAGGTCATTATCGGTACCTGGGCTATTTATAAGGATGGGAATGTTCTTTATGAGGCTCCCAGAAAAATAGGGTTAGGAACCAGCAGTTAGCGTAATGGCTATGTTGCTGGACTCTCATGTGGTCTACTGCGGTTCGAGTCCCGGATCTAGTGATTTAAACTCACACTGGGCATACCCAAGATTCTGAGAGGAGAATGGAGGAGAAAGGGATCGCTGCGCGGACATCCCCCCCCCCCCGGGGGGATGACTTCTCGCTTTCTCTTTGTCTCTCTGTCTCTTTCTGGTGAGTGTATGCGCCCTATAGCAAAAACCTCTCCAAAAAAAAATAGGGTTGTTAGTACAGTTTTTAAAGGGGAATGGCTTCAGGAGTCAGGAAAATCTTGGGGAAAAAATCCCGATTGTACTGACAGAGGCGGCTGGATCCCCTATGCCCAGCTGTGTGGTCAGAGTCCCAGACCTGGTGGCTTGAGGAACACATGGGCACATGCACGGGCATACCCAAAATCTTTTTTTTTTTTTGGAGAGGTTTTTGCTACAGGGTGTGTGCACTCGCCAGAAAGACAGAAACAGAGAGATAGAAAGCGAGAAATCACCCCCCAGGGAGATGGCCACGCAGCAATCCCTTCTCCTCCATTCTCTTAGGATCTTGGGCACGTGCGCATGTGTGCCCAGCATGAGTTTAAGCCACCAGGTCCAGGACTAGAACCGTATTCCTAAATGTCTTATTCTTTTTGATGCTATCATAAATGTTTTTTCTTAACTTCCCTTTTATGTTGCTTGTTGCTAATATGTAGAAATACAACAGATTTTGCATCCTAATGTGCTCTTGAAACAAGTTGAAGTCACTAGTTTTAGTAGTTTTTAGTAGATTTCTTAGGATTTTCTATATTCAAGATCATGTACTCTACAAATAGAGATATCTGGGACCAGCAGGAGGCGTGGCGGTTAAGGTGCTGGACACTCGCACGTGGCGGACCACAGTTTGGGTCCTGAACTTGGTGGCTTGCTTTCTCACTTTTCCTCTCTCTCTCTGGTCAAATTAAAATGAATGAATGAATAAATTAAATAAATAATTCTTTAACTAACTAAATAAATCACTTGTCAAATAGAGCTGTCTTTACTTTTCCCATTCTAATTTGAACGCCTTTTTTTCCCTCTCTGTGCCTAAGCCAGTGCAGTGTTAAGTAGACCTGTGAGACTGGACATCCTCATCTGGTTCCTGATCTTAGGGAGAAGTTTCCGTTTAGCCGTTAGGTATGAGGTTAGCAGTAGGTTTTTCATAGATGACCCTTGCTATGGTTTGACTGTTCCCCCCAAATTCATTTGCTAACATTTGATGAGCTGGGACTAGCATATGATGTAGTGGCCAAGGCACTAGACTCCCACGTGGCTGACCGTGGTTTAAGTCTGGGACCTGATGACCGGAAAAGCATGCCTGGCGTGTTAGTACGCATGCCCAAGATCCCAAGAGAAGAATGGAGGAGAAGGGACTGCGGCATGCCCATCGCCCTATGGGGGTCATTTCTCACTTTCCCTCTCTATGTGCCTCTCTGTGTCTCTCTCTGAGTGCACGTGCCCTAGGGGGGAAAAATTGATGAGCTATTGTAACAGTGTTGAGGGGTAGACTTGATCCAATTGCCATGCTGATGTATGAGAATATTACTTCGGGACTTAATTAGGCCTCGGGGTGGGGTCCCCATGAGTCTGTCCTGGTGGGTTTATAAGGGAAGGGAATGAGAGATGTGCTTTGTCCTGCTCTAGCGCTTGCCGTCCGCCATGTTACCCAGCAGCAGGAAGATCCTCACCAGAGTTGGCCTCTGGACCTTGGACCTTCAAACCGTGAGCAAAGCAAACTTCTGTTCTTTTTAAATGACCCAGACTCTTGTATTCCTGGTATTAGATCAGAAAGGTCAACTTTCACCAGGTCGAAGGAGTTTCCTCTTCTATTCCTGGGTTGCTGCGCGTTTTTCTGAGTGTTAGACTTTGTCAGATCCTTTTTTTCTGAAACTTCGAGATGATCCCATGGTTTCCGTCCCTCATTCTCTTAACATGGTATCTCCCACTGACTTTCATATGTCCATTCAACCTTGAGTGCCTGGGAAGGATCCCACTTGGTCACGGGGTCTACTCTTTTTCGTATGTTGCTGGATTCCGTCTGGTTTCGTTGGAGATTTCTGCATCTGTGTTCATGTGGGGTATTAGTCTATATATAGTCTGTGTAATCTTCGTCTGATTTTGATATAAGGGGTAATAACTAGCCTCAGAATGGGTGGGTAAGTGTCGCCTGCTTCTGATTTTTGGAAGAGTTTATGAAGAGTTTGTGTTGATTCTTCAGCTGTTTGGTGGAATTCAACAGTGAACACACCTGGGCCTGGACTTTTCTTTATGGGAAGTTTTGGATTACATATATTGACCTTGCACACATGACCTGATAAACGTACTTATTTACTTGGTATAGTACTTCCATGAAACACACTCCTGAACGTGGTAGTTTTTTTGGGGGGGGGGGGGTTGTGGATTAGACAATAAACATAAAATAAACACATAAAGACACAGAAGTAGAGAAAAGCAGGGATCGGGTGGTGTCGACTTCTCTAATGGAGATAGCCATGGTCCTGAACAGGTCTCAGGTTTATTCTTTTCAAGGGCAGAAAATAGGAAAAGGGCAAGTGGAATGCAAAGCCAGTTGTTTTCAGATGTTAATTGGCTGAAGATGCAAAGACACCTGGTGCTGTGTAGTTCAATGTAAGTTTTTTTTTCTAATCTTTTTGGGCAAATTCTGATTACACATATGTGACTTCCTTTAGACTGATACTGCTGTGCAGCTCAGGTAACAACAGGTGGCTAGCATATTCACATGTTAATGGCATCCATTGCCCTGCAAATGACTGCTCATGGAACCACGTTTCTGCATGTGTCTAAAGGTCACCATGTTTGCTCAGACTGACTGCCCTCCACACAGTACATTCCTTGGAGTTACCTACATACAGAATCAGATCTTCCTCAATTAAGACACTCTTACTGCTTTCCAGTATGAATCCTTATACTTCCTTTCCTTCCCTTATTTCACTGATTAGAACCTCCAGTACAATGTTGAACAGAAGTAGAGAAAGAGGGGCCAGAAAGTGGTGTGGTGGTTAAGGCTTCCACATGGCCAACAGCAGTTAAAGTCTCTGATCTGGTTGCTTCAAAATCACACCAGGCACTGGGGTGAGCAGATGGTATAGTGGTTATGTTGCTGGACTCCTAGCACCTAGGAGTTGCTAGACTTGAGTGTGGTTCAAGTCCCAGACCCGACAGCTTAAAACTCACACTGAGCATGTGAGCATGTAATGCCCAAGATCCCAAGAGGAAAATGGATGATTGCAGTGTGGTCATCCCCCGGGGGTGATTTATTGCTGTCTCTCTGTTGATCATACACGGATTATGGCAAAATGCTATTTAAAAAAATAGCAATATTTGTGGGCCAGCCAGTGGTGTGGGGCAGATAGATCCTAGCTGGCTGTTTAGTTTGAATCTTGAGCCCAGCAGCTTGAGGGTCATGCTGGGTGCATCTCATGGTCCTGAGAGGAGAATAGAAGACAAGGGATTGCAGCATGGTTAGCCCCCCATGAGGTGCTTTCTTATTTTCTCTTTCTGGTAAATGGACATGCCCTATAGCAAATTAAAAATACAAAACACTGGGACCAGCAGTTA
>NW_006201156.1:493411-504929 GCF_000334495.1 Tupaia belangeri chinensis
AAAAAAAAAAAAAAAACAAACAAACACTGATATTTGGGACCAGCAGGTAGCATGATGGTTAGGGTGCTGGACTCCCACATGGCTGACTGTGGTTCGGGTCCCAGACCTAGTAGCTTGCTTTCTTTTTCTCTCTCTCATGCTCTGGTCAAATTAAAATAAGTAAATAAATAGGTAAAGTTATAGGACCAGCAGTTAGCATAATGGCTATGTTGCTGGACTCCCATGTGGTTGACTAAGGTTTGAGTCCTGGACTTTGTGGCTTAAACTCACGCTGGGTGCGTGTGCGTGTGTGCCCAAGATCCCGAGAGGAGAACGGAGAAGAAGGGATTGCGGCGTGGCCATTCCCCCAGGGGGTGATTTCTCACTTTCTGTCTCTCTCTCTTTCTTTCTAGCAAGCGCACATGCCCTATAGCAAAAACCTCTCAAAAAAAAGGGTAAAGTTAGATAGAATAATTCTTTAAAAATAAACTGATATTTGATTTCTCTTCCATTCTAGTTTGTTTATTTATTTTAGAGAGATTTTTGCCTAGTCCAGCCTCACAATTATTAAGAGCAAGGATTACAGGTGTGTGCAGCCCTGCACGGCACATTCAGGCTGCTGTGGGAACGGAGACAGCGCCTCCCATGTGGCCTCCAGCCTTGCAAGTGGTGGTGCTGTGCTCTGCAGCTGGGCCGAGGCTTTTCATTTGAATAGTTGCAGTTTCATTTCTAGACGTTTCATCGGGCTCATTTTCAAATATTCCCAGTAACCTTGATGAGTTTCTTATTCTGTCATTTTATTTTCAGTATCCTTTTTCACTTCTTTATTGTTATTAAAATTCTTATTTTCGATTCTGAGTCTCACCATTCCGTTTTATGCAGTATTTGTGGCTTTCACCTTTGCGTTTCTGCTGACTCATACTTCTTGTGGTTCTTTTCTCATGTGCCCACGGGTACCCGCCACACCGGGGGCACAGTAGCTGAGCCGGTGCACGGGAGTGGGGCACAGTAACTGAGCCCGGTGCACCCAGAGTGGAGGGTGTACCCTGCTCTTTATTTCCCTGGTCCACGTGACCTCGACCCTGGGCTGGAGGGAGGAGCTCATAGCTAGACCAGACCCCGTGGAGGGTATTTTCTTCTTTCTCTCATTCCTGCATCCTCGTCCTCTGTCGTGAATAATGAGAACCAATCCTGTTACTTTACAGCTATGTGCCACTAAACGTCAGGGCGTTTCGTTACATGCTAGTAACTGGAAAAGACTTTATCACAGGCTCCATCCTGTACCATGCCCAGTTCACGTGTGTGGGCACCCCAGGACATCTGCCCAAACTCTCTCTCAGAGCAACAGCAGGGCCGGCTCCGTGGCACAGCGCGGCACGGCGCGGCACGGCGGTAACACGCGACTCTGAACCGCCACCACGGCGCCGCTCTCCTTGGGAAAAGGAGCGGGCAGAGCAGGGTCAGGCCTGGAACGTGCGGAGGACCCAGAGCACCGCCCGGGAGGGGGCACGGGCTCCAGGAGGGTGCAGCCTTAGGTACCCATGGGGCAGGAGCCGGCAGAGGGGGACCAGAGCGAGGCCCTGTGATGCGCGGGGCCTCAGCAGGCCCCGCAGCCTTCTGGGCAGTACTGGCCGGGCGCTCTCTGTAGGCATCACTGTCGGGCCTCACCCAGCCCTGCCCGCCAGTCCTGCTGTCTCCATTGCCCGGATGAGAACACCAAGGCTCGCGGAGGGCCGTCGCTTACCCGGGTTGGGGCTGCCATCTGAAGCCGAAGCCCGGTCCTCTATGTGTGCCACCTGCCCTGAGGCCCTCCTTGGCTCACGACTCTTGATGGAGCATGTTTTAGAAACAGCCCGGGTACCTTCGTTTTAGGATAACAGCATGGGTGTGCGTGTGCGTGCGTGTGCGTGCGTGTGCGTAGAATCCCGAGAGGAGAATGGAGGAGGAGGGATTGCAGTGTGGCCATCCCCACCCAGGAGGTGATCTTTCACTTTCTGTCTCTCTGTCTCTCTAGCAAGCACACAAACCCTACAGCAAAAATCTCTTAAAAATAAAACCAAAACAGCATGAAGCCAGGCGGTGGTGCCGCGGACCTCCATAGGAAAGGTCCTGGTTCTCGTCCCGGGGCCTCCCTGGGCACCCATGTGCTATGATCTGGGCCGGCCGAGACGGGTGGGTCATGGCGTGAAGCCCTTGAGGTTGTTCTCTGCCTTGCTCGCTCTCTGTCTCTCTCTCTCTCTCATGGAAAAAATAAATCAATAGACTTTCTAAAACATCAAAACTGTAGGCTAAATAAGGAGCCCCGAGGAGCCTGAAATCAGAGGGCTGGCCTTGAGTCGGGGCACAAGGCTGGGATTCAGAGGTGGGAGGTGCCCCGCTGCCTTCTAGCCAGGAGCCCAGTCCTGCTGGAGGTCACCACCTGCTGGACTCTCACTTATCTCTTTAGCTCCCTATCGAGAGATCTCTTTATCAACTGCCTGGGTTTTAAACCCGAAGTCCACACCAGGGAGTCCCTGGCCTGGAGGAGGCGGTCTACTCCTATCTCTCTGGTTCGGCAGCCTTTGGTGTCCCCCTGTTATCTGCCTGCTGCTTCCAGAAGGCCGAGTTTGTGCCTCCCCCGCAGAGTGAGAGCTGGCGGGGAGGGAGCGGGACTCCCCTTCCAGCCTGAGCGCCATCCCCAACTGCCTCGCCTCCGCCTCCTCAGGCTGGCTGCTGCCGCCCTGGCCTCTCCACGGATGTACGGTCTTCAGGGAGGGCTTTGCGGATCTGGATCTGGGAGGGTTCACAGAGCAGCCACTTGTTTCTTTTAAGTTAGGGAAACCCACATGGCGTCTCACTTCAGGTTCACAGGCTTGTTTGTTCATCATAGCACAAAAAGGAACTTCTACTATTTCTTTTTTTAAAAGAATTATTTTATTTATTTAACTATTTATTTATTTAAATTTGATCATAGAGGGACAGAGTGAGAGACAGAGAAAAGAGAGGGAAAATGAGAAAGCAAGCCACCAAGTCCGGGATTTGAACCAGTCGGCCATGTGGGAGTCCAGCGCCCTTAAACTACCATGCCAACTGCTGGCCTCAACTTCTATTTATTGAACAGCAAGGGCGGGGGGCCAGCAGGTGGCACGGTGGCTAAGGCGCTGGACTCCCACATGGCCGACTGGTTCAAGTCTGGGGCCAGGAGGCTTGCTTTCTCACTTTCCCTTTCTCTCTCTCGTCTCTGGTCAAATTTAAAAAATAACAATAACAACACATGTTATTAAATAAATAATTCTTTTTTAGAAAAAAGAGATTGCGGGACCAGCAGTTAGTGTGATGGCTATGTCGCTGGACTCCCACGTAGTCGACCGCGGTTTGAGTCCCAGACCTGGTGGCTTAAACGCACGCCGGGCGCGTGTGCGTGCGTGCCCAAGATTCCGAGAGGAGAATGGAGGAGAAGGGATTGCGGTGTGGCCATCCCCCCTGGGGGGTGATTTCTTGCTTTCTGTCTCTCTGTTTCTCTATCTTTCTGGCGAGTGCACACGCCCTATAGCAAAAAACCTCTCTCAAAAAAAGGAAAAAAAAACGAGATTGTGGTGTGGGGACCCTGGAGTGATTCCTCACTTTCCCTCTTTGTTGCTCTCCGTCAGCACTCGTGCCCTAGAGCAGAAACTTAAAAAGAACAAAAGCAAGGGCTCGTTGATGTTGGTGCCCAGTGTGTGGGAGCCACAGTGCGACGACAGTGACTGTCCTCCCGCAAGGGCACGTTGATGTTGGTGCCCAGTGTGTGGGAGCCACAGTGCGACGACAGTGACTGTCCTCCCGCAAGGGCACGTTGATGTTGGTGCCCAGTGTGTGGGAGCCACAGTGCGACGACAGTGACTGTCCTCCCGCAAGGGCACGTTGATGTTGAGGGCCAGTGGGTGGGAGCCACAGTGCGGACGACAGTGACTGTCCTCCCGCTCAGCCTCACTGCCAAGAAAGCACAGCTGGCATCCTCGCATGACCCCAGGCCTGGGGAAGCCCGGTCTGGGCCACTGCAGCCCTTGGCAGGGAGCGAGACCCAGGCTGGAGGGACGCGGCTCCGGGAATCCCACGGAGCTGCCAGGTCCTCGCGCTCTGGGTGTTTCTCACACGCTCCCCTTCCTTCTTCCCTGACACACTCAAACTCACACTCGCCCTGCAGCCTGGGCTCAGCCCCCCGTCCTGCAGGGCCACTCCATGGGGTGAGACGGTCACGCAGAGGCCCTGTAGGATTGGCACCTGCTCATTCTAGAGGCAGCCTTCACTCTCAGGCCTGTCTGCCCTCTATCCCTGAGCCCCTCGAGGGCCTGGGCAGTGCCCACCATGCCCTGCACCCCACTTACCGTAGTAGGGCCCAGTCCACCTGTGATGTGCGGAACGGCCCGAGCGGGGACTCCTGGCCCGGTTCCCTGCGTGCGGCTGGCCAGAGCGGAGCTGCGGCCCATTCTGCCTGCGGGGTCAGGACAGCCCTCCCTGCCCTCTCGTTCTCTTGACCAGCGGCCAAAGGCCAAAACCTACCCAGACCAAAGCCAAATATACCTTTGCTCCCCTGACTGAGAGCCAGGTTAATGCATTTTGTTCTCCCAGAGGTATACTACCACTTCCTAGAACAGCTGACACCGACCGACCCAGAACCGCCAACACCCAAGGGAGCCGGGGTGCCCGCGGTGTCGCAAGGGCTCTAACTGGGGCAGAGAGGAGCACGGGAGGGGCGTGGTGGGGCTGCGTGAGGGATGCAGAGACCGGGTTTTATGGGGGACACAAAAAGGAAGGGCGTGGCTTACGGCGGTTCAGACCTCGCGGCCCCCACAGCCTGTCACTAGCTCACTCGTTCATTCACCCACTCAGGCAGGGGACGACAGGAAGAGACACGAGCTACAGTCGCCACGGTGCTTACCACCTGGCCCGCTTGGGGGTAAACAAGTCAGCCCGTCAGAAATAACGTCAGTCCTTCTTTCCTTGTTTCTTTTTTCTTTTTAAGTTTTGTCATAGGGTATGTGCACTCTCCAAATCCCTTCTCCTGCATTCTCCTCTCAGGATTTTGGGCAGGCACACACAGGTGCCAGCATGTTCCTCAAGCCGTTGTGTCTGGGACTTGAACTGCACAGTTGGCCCTGTGGCATCCAGCTGCTTTAACCACCATGCCACCGGCAGGTCCTCCTTGGTCATTTCCACGGCGCTGCGTCAGGCAGGGTGAGTTGAAGGGAACAGCGGTGTACTGGGTTTGCAGACCCGGGGAGGGCCGTGCGAGCAGTCAGCTGTGGGCAGCTCTCTCTCGGGAGTCACGGTGAATCTGTGGGTGGAGTGTCACCTCCATGTAGTCACCACCACTAGGTCTCACCTCCTAACAGCAAATCCCTAATCATAAAACTTTGGAGGATAAGCCATAACATGGGAGGAGAGGCCAAAGTGCCCACACACCCCCCATCCTGGACAGGCACCCACAGAAACCTCTTCTCTGCTGTAACGGCAGACCCTCCTTGGCTCTGGGACCTAGGCCCACGCTGAGAAGTGGTCAGGACCGGTGGATGACCTCAGAGTGTAACAGGCATCGCAGTGCTGTGCTCTGAACCGCCACCTCCCAGCAGGGCCCTCAGTTCTCTCCTAGCTCAGCTGACTTCTCACCGCAGGCGCTGGGCCCCCATCTGACCGAACTAGTGGAGGCCGGGCCCGCAGCCAGCAGGAGGTATTTTCAGTCCCTTGGGCCCCAACAAAGACTTCTAGAACATCTGGTGCCCAGCTTTGGACTCAGTGATGCTGAGAAGGGCTCTGGTCTGCCTTCTAGAGCTCCCAGAAAGCGTTGAAGAAAAGCATGACCAGCCCAGGCAGCCTCTGCTGACTTCTGGACAGTTCTGGAGTTTGGGTACAGATGATCAGCACTTGGCTGCTCAGAGGGAGAAGTCTGGAATGATGGGGGAAGTGAAAAGTGAAACTTTTTTATTCTCTAAATGCAAAAAGGAACAGTTTTGGGGCCTGGCCCCAAGTCACCATGAAGTCAGAGAGGCAAATTTTAAACCCAACCCAATCAACCACTGAAAACAACACTGCCGGTGACCAGGCTGCTGCGAGCCAGCCAATCGGCAGTCTCCTTACTCCAGCAAGTCCACTTCTGAAAGTCAGCCAATCCCTAAACTGCAAGGCTGAAAGTCAGCCAATCCCTAAACTGCAAGGCTGAAAGTCAGCCAATGCACAAACAGTCCTGCTTCTGAAAAGCAGCCAATGACTGGATGCCATGCTTTGCACCCTCTATATACAATCAACAGCTCTAGGGGTGTCAGATCCAGTGGGGTTTTGTTTTTGTTTTTGTTTTGTTCTGAGGGAAGTTGCTTCCCCACCCTGCGAGCTGTAAGTTCAGCTTCCTTGTTTCCCTCGTGCCTCCTGGAGGAGGAGGACTTACCCTTTGATGTCCCTCAGTGGCCCGTGAGGTGTTCGTGGTGTTCCACCCCAAGTGCACGCTGCCCAAGGTGGGGGCAGGCTCCCTGGGCCCCCTGGCAGTTTCGGGCCTCCTGACCACTTCTCTAAACCCTGCCCCCTCTTCCTCCTGTGGTGTCCTGAGCCCTGGCAGGAAGGCTAGGCTAAGGGGACTGGGGGGTGAGGGCCTCTCCCTGCAAGGTCTCCTGTGGGACTCAAGGACAGGAAGGGAGCTCAGTTAAAGGGGAGGGTCTGGCCGCAGGGGAACCGAGCAGCCAGGCCATGACTGGGCCAAATGCTGGTGGGAAGCCGGATCCTGAGCCAGAGCGACCTTGGCCAAGGCCACCCTGGGCATCACCTGCCCTTCTGAGAGAGGTCCGTCTGAAGGGCCCTGGGAAAGGCTGCAAGGGCGGCCCCTGGTCCCTGCTTCACCGGGGATATGATGGGCACCCGGAGACACAGGCAGCAGAGGGGAAGGCAGGGCGTGTGCGCGTGTGTGAGGCGGGCTGGCTGAGGGTCTCCCGTGTCTCTGTGCCCAGGTCTCAGGACTGATGAGGCACTGGGTGACTGGCTTGCACCCTGCCTGCCCCTTCAGTCTGCAGATAGCTTTGTCCCAGTTAACCCCAGAGGCGTAACCCCTGCTCTCAAAACTGAGCCTGGAGGGACCAGCAGATGGCATAATGGTTACATCACTGGACTTCCACTTAGTTGACCATGGTTCAAGTCCCAGATCCAGCAGCTTACAACTCGCCGAGTGTGTGTGCATGCATGCCCAAAATGCCGAGAGGAGAATGGAGGGGAAGGGATTGCCGTGTGGCCGTTCCCCCTGGAGAGGGTGAGTTCTCACTCATCGTCTCTCTGTCTCTGTCTCTCTGGTGAGAGCACACGTGCTATAGCAAAAAATCTCTAAAAAACAAACAAGCAAAACTGAGCCTGTTGCCACCCTGCTGTGATTTTCTTTTCCTTCTAATTTGGCCTGGGTCGCTGTGGAGCAAGGGCATAAGCTGGGGGAGCCACCCTCTGGGGGAGCCCTGATGCGGGGGAGAGGCCGCTTCCGGTCAGGTGTGACACGGAGGCAGCCCAGGCACGTGAGGCAACAGGTTTATTACTCACAGACCCACGAGGGAACGGGGTGCCCAAGAGGCCCAGAGGACGTCGGGAGACAGCAGGGTGCTCGTCTGGCAGGTGGGGAGTGAGCGAGAGCCGCCGAGGGGCCAAAGCCCTCACTGGGGTCCGGGCAGCAGGGAGCTGGAACGGATGCTCAGGCCAGCAGACGGAGTTGCCGCGGGCTGTGTCTGGCAGTCCCACAGCGAGGTGGTCACCGGGAGGTGGCTGTGTACAGTAGCTATCTGGGTCGGCCACCTGGAGCAACTGGGAGGAGGCGGGGAACCGTGGAGGGCGGCCAAGCCCTGCTCCTGCCATGAGCAGGTCAAGCCCGTACTCGGTGCCCAGGCCATGGGGCACTCTCAGGCCTGACCGACTCCCGCTGTGCTGGCGCCACTGTCTGTGGTCCTCGGGAAGTGCTTCCGTGAGTCCGGCTTGAGAACATGCCAGCTCGGCGTGGAGGGTGGGTGGGGTGGGAGGTGCTGGGCAGGGGTAGGTATGGGGTGGGGCTTGGGGGTGCTTCCTGATCATTCCACTCTGTCCCTGTGTCCGGAGACCTGAGTGTACCGGGTTCCCCGAGCACTTTCAGGAGAGAGGGCTCCTCGCTTTTGCTTGGGAAAAGGAAAAGCAAAGGCCACGTGGCTAGAGAGTGCTTCTAGCTTCGGCTCCCAGGATGTGAAGGGATCCGAACTCCCACCTTTCTCTCCCCATTTCCCTCAAGGCTGAGGAACTTCTCAGGAGGACCGAGACCCAACTTTGAGCCAGCACTTAGACTTCTGATAGGCAGGCCTGTAGTGTTGGCTTGTACCCCTCCAGTGAGGGGAGCACACCCCATCCGGACAGACTAAGGAGACGTGGACCTCGTCCTCCCTGGAGCTGACGCTTGAGCTCGGGCCAGGCCATGCGGGCCATGCGGGCCATGCAGGCCTGCGTCCTGCTCCTGACTCTGCCTCCAGGGGCTGCATAAGCTTCGGCCTCAGTTTCCCTGGTTTCTGTGGGGTGGCAAGATCACCGGGGCTGGGGGGAGGGACCAGCTCATGTGAGGCCCCTGCACGGTCAGCAGGGCACCGGCATGTGCAGGAAGATGCTGGATTCCCAGGGAGATGCAGCCCGTGAGGGTCCTTGGCTTCACGCAGGAAAGAATTCAAGAGCGAGCCCTTGAGGGAGGGCGAAAGCAGATGTGTGGAGGGGAGTGTCTGGAGTGGATGCTCCATGGTGGAGCAGCCCTGGCCGGGAGATGAGAAAACGGAGTCATCCCTTCCTCTGGGAGGAAGCCGAGAACAGTGTCTGGGAAGGCCTGGGGAGGAGTTTCCAAACCTGGAGCGCAGCTGCGCATCTGATGCGGCTCGGTTTGGTGCCAGGCCGAGTCAGGGCCCTTCAACCACAGCCGTCCCCAGGAAGGGGCAGTGGTCTTTCTGGAACCCCTGTCCCTCCCATTGTTGGCTGTATTAGGTAGTTCTGGTTGTTGCCACGGTTTTCCCAAGCTGTCCAGGCACTGGTGGGCGTAGCGGCTAGCAGGCTACCCCCTGCAGTGAGGGTAGCATGAGTGCGAAGGTCAGGAGGAGGTGGTCCTGGGCGCCATCTGGGTTCCAACTGGGGCAGGCCCAGGTGGGCCCCACAGCCTAAGGTCTAACCCAGGGCTGGCTGGGGCTCTACCTGCTTTAGCTAAGGGCAACAGTTTCCATGTGCTAGCTACATTGTAACAGTGCCAGGGGCTGAAGGGCAACAGTTTCCATGCACTGGCTAGGAGGCTGGTGGGCTGAGGCATGAATGGGGTGATAGATCACCAGAGTACCTTGTAACCATTCTCGAAGCACACTTCCTTATCAAAAAGGCCAGTCAGTCCCCTATTAAGACCGCAAGGGGGGCCAGCAGGTGGCGTGGTGGTTAGTGCTGCTGGACTCCTACATGGTCCACGATGGTTGAGTCCTGGTCCTGGTGACTTGCTTTCTCACTTTCCCTTGCTCTCTCTCTCTGTCCCTCTCTGGTCAAATTAAAAATAAATAAATACACACAGTGTCTATGTTATATTTAGTCTTTTTTTGGGGGGAGAGTTTTTTTTGCTATAGGGTGTGTGCACTCACCAGACAGACAGAGAGAGACATAGAGATAGAAAGCGAGAAATCACCACCCAGGGGGGATGGTCACGCTGCAATTCCTTCTCCTCCATTCTCCTCTCGGGATCTTGGGCATGCACGCACACGTGCCTGGCGTGAGTTTTAAGCCACCGGGTCTGGGACGTGAACCGTGGTCGACTACGTGGGAGTCCAGCGACATAGCCATTACGCTAACTGCTGGTTCCCTATGTTATATTTAGTCTTAAGAGTCCATCTTCAGGAAAGAAAAACAAAAACAAAAATTGAAAAAAAGTCTGTCTTCATAGCGAGAACCATAGGAACACCTGCCGTTAGCGCTTCCCTTGAACTCACAGTGAGCCTTACGGAGGCCCCCTCACAGCACCGGGAGCCTTACGGAGGCCCCCTCACAGCACCGGCCTTGCTGAGTTATTTTGTTGTTGTAATAGGGTGGGGGCCGGCAGGTGGTATGGTGGTTGAAGCACTGGACTTCCACATGGCTAACCGCGGTTCGAGTCCGGGACCCAGCAGCCTGCTTCTACTTTCTCTCTCTCTCTGTCTGTCTCTGTCTCTCTCTGATCAAATTAATAATGATGATGATGATAAAATTAAATAATAATTTTAAAAATTTTGTTATAGGGTATATTTGCCTGTCAGAGAGAGAAAGCACCCTCCAGGGGGGATGGCCATGCCCCAGTGCAATCCTTTCTCCTCCATTCCACTCTCAGAATTTTGTGCATGCACACACACACACACACACACACACACACGCACACACACGCCTGGGGTGTTCTTCAAGCCATCAGGTCTGGGACTCAAACCGCCCAGTTAGCCATGTTGGATCCAGCGACCTTAACCACTATATTGCCATGCCTGGGAGATCCTTCAAACCATCGGGTCTGGGATTCAAACCACACAGTCAGCCATGAGGGAGCCAGCCACCCGAACTGCTGTATCGCTGAGTCTTTACAAATACCAGGCTATGGAGAGGCCAGCAGGTGGCGTGGTGGTTGAGGGCACTGGACTCCCATCTGGGCCACTGGGGTTTCAGTCCTGGACCTGGCAGCTTGCTTTCTCACTTTCCCTCTCTCCCCTCACGCTGTCCCTCTCTAGTCAAATAAAAAATGAATAAATAAATAATTTAAATAAAATAATTTTTTTGGAGAGGTTTTTGCTATAGGGTGCATGTGCTCGCCAGAAGGACAGAGAGAGACGACAGAGAGACAGAAAGCGAGAAATCACCTCTTAGTGGGGATGGCCACGCCACAATCTGTTTTCCTTCATTCTCCTTAACTTTTCCCAATCAAGAGCAAATCCCTCTAGGCTTGTAAGATTAGGAGGGACCCCAGGGAGATGCTGTTTGTGTCTCCTGAGGCAGACTTTTGGGGGGACCAAGGAAGGGTTCCCTAGAGGTGCCCAGAACCGGGGCTCTGCAGACCCGTAGCCGCGTGACCTGCCAGGCCTCCCCGTGGAGAGCCAGAGAGGGCCAGATGGGTGGGGAGGGCCTGATCTTGAGCTGCGTGGTTTCCACGTAGTTTGAGTTTACTTGGAGCTTCTTTGGGGACTCTGTGGACATCCTGGGGCCCCGGGCATCTTCGGAGTCTCCCTGGGCGAGTCTTAGAGCCGGGCAGGAACAGGTCAGTCCTCCGACGCCAAGCCATCCCCTGGGGCTCTCCGCGAGGCTCAGGACCCTCGATGTCGGTCCGCTGAGGGCCGCAGACCAGACGAGCTCCGTGGGTGTGGAGGGGAGGGTGTAGGGAGGGGGACTGGGGTGCTGGGGTGCTGGGCGGGGCCCGAGTCGGCCTGACCCCACCCCCGCGCTCCCGAGCTCCCGAGCTCCCGCTCTGAGTAAACAAGCAGCTGCCGCCTGGGGGCTTCTCCTGCAAGCCTGGCGCCGAGTTACATCAGGGTTCCCCGGAGCCTCCCGCCGGCGGCTGGGGCCCCAG
>NW_006201156.1:504952-509897 GCF_000334495.1 Tupaia belangeri chinensis
GCCTGTGTCCGAGCCCGGAGCTGGCGAGGTGCCTTCCTCCCCAGGCGGCCAGCGCAGGAAGACTTGCAAGTTTTCTCCGGGGACGCCTGGGTCTTTGTCAAAACCGAGTTCAGCTTGAGGTGGGGCCTCTGCAGAGGATTTGTAGGCGTTGTGCCTCAGTTTCCCGTCCGTGAAGCCTGGAGGCCGGTGAGGGTCCTGTGCCTCCCCCTGAGGGGGGCTCTTACGTGGCGTCTGGGGTCGCTGGCAAAGCCGAGGGTCGTGACCCACCCCGTCTCCTGCTATCCGAGATCCCTCCCTCAGCCTCAGTAGCCAGGAAGCACCACCTTGCCTTGCGGCGCCCCAGTGTCCTCACCCGCTCCCCCAGTGGCTGGGAACAGGCTCACCCTCTAGGTAATGGAGAAAAGGGGGAGGCGGTTTCCGCTCAACTCCACAGCTTCCATCTGCGGCCATTCTGATCCTTCTGCCTGGGACAGGCTAGAGGGGGGGGCCCCAGCGGGGGGCCCCCCGGGTGGGAACCCCGGGCCCTGCCAGTCCGGAGACTGGGTGATTCTGGCCTGCTGGCCCAGCGGGGCAGCCGCCGGGGCTCACGCAGAGCAGTGAGTGCCTGGCCCTTGGGGACCCACTGGGAGCCCGGAGTTGACATAGAGGTGACCTTAAGCTGAAGACGTCAGAGTTTTGGCCGATGCAGGAAAAAGCCTCCGGGGGCTTCCTTTATCTTGTTCGGTCAAGGTAGCAGCTCCAGGAATGGGCTGGGGCCCCCTTTGCGGGGACTTTATGGCCCTGCAGAAGGGAAGTCTCCTCACTCACACCCACGCAGCGCAGCGAGCCCATCAGACTTCATCGCTTCTCCTGAAAACCCAGTCGTCTTTCCTGGAGAAACCTATTTGTTTTCCCTGTAGAAACCCTTTCCTCCCCTCCCTTTCCCCAGCCGCACTGAATATAGAAGCCTTAACCTTGAACCGCTGTCCCTGAGGCCACTGCCTTTGCCGCCTGGCCACATCCGCATAGCGCTTTCACTGTTCGTCTGTCTTTGCGGGTTCACTTCACAGGCCCCAGGAAGGAACTCGGAGGGCAGACGGGAGGGTGGCAGTGTCAGTCAATAGGCGCCTTGAGTGACGGAATGCCGGACACAGGATCTCGAAGACTTGGCACGAAACAAACACGGGGCCCTTAAGGCACCGGATCCCACATGGCAGACCACAGTTCCAGGGCCAGACCCGGCGGCTTGAAAACCACGCTGGGTGCGGGTACGCGTGTGCCCAGAATCCTGAGAGGAGAATGGAGGAGCAGGGACTGTGGCATGGCCATCCTCCCGGGGGACGATTTCTCAACTGTCTCTCTCTCTGTCTTCCTCCAATGAACACCCTATAGCAAAATTCAAAACAAAACAGAACAATGTAAAATATCTCACTAATGACGCTGCGTATTAACTGCACGTTGAAATGGTAGCATTTCAGATAAATTGGATAAGACAAATATATCCGAAGACAAACTCCACCTGCTCCTTTTCACTCGGTGTCCGCCGAACCTCCGTAAGGACATATGTGCCCCACACGGCATTTGTGGGCCGGAACTGCTAAACGTCAGGTGACCTCGTCTCTGCTGCTCGCGACGTCAGTGCTGCAGGTCCTGGGACGCTCGGGCGGTGGCGGTGGAGGAGGGGGCTGCTGAGCCCCCTTGGCTGGATGGTATCGCAGTCCTGCCTGCCCTCCTCCCCTCCTCCCCAGGACAGCAGATTGGCACAAGGCTGGGCAGAGGGCCCTGGGCCTGCCAGGGCTCTGGGAACCCAGGGGAGGAGCCCGTGTGGGCCAAGGATTCCGGAGACAGTGTGGCCGGCGGCCAGGAACTGTGGCTGGGCCTTGAGAGCGGGTGCCCTTGGCAGGAACACAAGTCCCCAGCGGCTCCCGGCTGGCTCTCATGACAACGGGGCCCTCGCCAGCCCTGCCGGGCCCAGCTGGCCATGGTGGGACAGGCTCGCCAGGCCTCGCGTAGGAGCCCAGCGTAGGAATCACTCAGGGACAGACTGAAGTCTGAGAGCGAAAGCGCCAGGCTCCAGAAAGCAGCAGCAGCAGACTCTGCACGGCCGTCCCGATTAACAGCCCACCCTGGCAATCTGGGGGTCCCGGACTGGTGGGGCTGACCCAGGGCTAACCCCTGCAGCTGATAAAACGTGACAGCTTTACAGCCCCGTAAAGCTAAGCAGACCCGTGCAGAACTGCACAACCTATGTGACATCCCCTCTGTATGAACTAGCTCGGGATCATGACTGACACCCTGCTGGGGGCTCCCGCGCCTTCATTATGTCACGTGGGTTAGACTGGAGTGCAAGCCCCGTGCTTCAGTCTCCCTATAAGGTGGCTCTTGTTAGCTGCTGTCCACAGGGCGAGGCAGCTGAGGCACAGAGAGGTTCGGTGACTTGCCTGCGGTCACACAGCTGGAAAGAGGTGAGCTGGTTTGTTCAGTCCGGTGAGCGGGCCAGTGCCTGTGCCACGCCGGGCAGGTCCTCTCAGCATGCTGGAGGAGTCGCTGGCCTGAACTGCTCCCTCTGCCCTGAACTGCTCCCCTTGCCAGCCAGCTCACGGTGAACCTGCGACCCGTGTTCACAGTCCCGGTGTGCCTGAGTGTGGCTTCGACAGACGGAAGGGCTGAGGTGGGAAAGTGCCCAGCACACAGGGTTAGAAGGAGAGCGTCCCCTCCGGGTAAACACATCACTCTTTGGCGGTGGTCTCTGTGGGTGGGCCAGGGGCGCTTGTACGAACTACAAACGGGTGCAGTTTGAGCCAGTCTGCATGTTGGTGGCTAAGGCAGCGAATCCCACATGGCTGACTGTGCTGTTCAAGTCCCGGACCCGGCGGTCTGAGAGACATGCCAGGCGCGTGTGCGTGCGTGCCCACGATCCCGGGAGAGGATGAGAAGGGATTGCACTGTGGCCATCGTCCTGGGGGGTGATTTCTTACCTTCCCTCTCTGTGTCTGGGGTTAGTGCTTGTGCCCTGTAGCAAATTTAAAAAAAAAAGAAAGGAAAGGAAAGGAATGCGTGAGTTTGTTCAAAGATAAAGCACAGCTCAGCGCTGCAGCCTACGTGGATGGGTGTCGCTGGGTTCGCCTGCCCCTGAGCCGGCTCCGGAGTGGAGGGCTGGCAGCAGAGGGGTGGTGGTGGCAGGGCCAAGAGGGACACCAAGGAGATGTCAGTAAGCTGTGACCGGAGTGGGGCGCGGCAGGAAACAGCTGGCGGCTTTGTAAACAAGAATGCTGACAAGGGTTGCTGTGCTGCCCAGGCTACAGTAGCAGTTAGCTCTGGTGCCCCGCACACGTGCCCTCCCCGGCGCGGCAGCACTGCCTGCACCCCGAGAGCCGCTCATTTACTTAGTATCTTATCGCCAGAGACACAAAGAGGCGGGAGAGCGAGAAAGCCCCCTCCACGGGGCTCGCCGCAATCCCTTCTCCTCCATTTCTCCCTCCGTCAGGATCTAGGACCTGCACACACACTTCCTAACGGGTATTTCTTTTCTTTTTTAAAAAGATATTATTTATTTAGTTTTATTTATTATTATTCTTTTTATTTTTATGACCAGAGAGGCAGAGAAGGAAAGGGAAAGTGGGAAAGCAAGCTGCCAGGCCCCGAGCCACGCTCGGCCACGTGGGACCCAGCTCTGACAAGCAGCAGGCCATAGCCAGCCCAGAAAGTGGGGTTTGGGCAGGAATTCACTCCTGGCGAGGACTGTGGACACTGTTGATGACACCCAGGGACGCAGGCGACCACGTAAATGTCGGTAGGTGCCATCTGTGGCTTAGAGATGGGCTGTCCCCAAAAGCTCATGTGCTGGGAGCTCAGTTCCTGAGGTGATGGGGTGAGAGACGGGGAGACCTTTAAGAGGTGAAGTCTAGGGTCAGCGGCGGCCGGTGTGGAGGCAGGTAGATCGCACATGGCCGACTGGGCAGTTCAAGTCCCAGATCTGGCGGCTCGAAAGTCCCGTGGGGCACGCGTGCATGCATGCGCAGAATCCCGAACAGAGAGAGATGGAGGGGAGGGTTGCGGCACGACCGTGACCGTGGGGTGTGTCCTCACGCCCCTCTCTCCCTTCTCTCCCTGAAAGTACGGGAGCCCTCTGGTAAACTTACACAATGAAAAAAGGGGGAGGCGACACCTGGCAGGTGAGTTGAGTCACTGACATGACCGGATTAATGCTGCCCCCGGGGAGGGATGGGTGCTCGTTCCCGCTCCAGGGGCTAGTTCCCGCGAGAGTGAGATGGTCTCGAGGAAGAGGCTGCCCACAGGACGCCCTGTCCTTGCACGCGCCTGTCCTCCTCTCCCTGCTGTCGGCCACTCTGCGAAGTGGCCCCAGAGGCCTGCCGGATGGCAGCCCCATGCTCTCGGACTTTCCAGAGTCGTGACCAGGCCACCGCTGCCGTGTGTCCGTCACCCAGGCCCAGGTGTCTCTGTCAGCTGCACGATGGCGGGCCGGGACAGCCAAGCAGCGGCAGGGCTTGAGAGGAGCGTAGTCGTTCTGTGGGTGCAGTTCTATCAGACAGCACCGCACACGCCAGCGGACGCTCTCGGGAAGCGGAGAGTCATTCCACGCGGCAAACGTCACTGCTGTCTGATGTTAAGAAATCGCTGCAGGTGGCGCAGGAAAAGATGCGTCGGTCACACGTCCAGGAATCGTAATTCAGCCTGGTCATTGTGCCGTGGGGTGTGTGCACTCACCAGAGACAGAGAGAAATCACCCCCAAGTGGAATGGCTACGCTGCAATTCCTTCATTTTCCTCAGGACTTTAGGCACACACGCACACACATGTGCACATACACACATGTGCGCACACTAGCTGTGTTTCGCAAACCGCAAACCTCACAGGGTTGACGCTTTGGAATCCAGCCGCTTTAACCGCCTCCTGCCGCTAGCTGGCCTGAACCCTTATTCTTTTTTTTTTTTTTTTTTGGGAAG
>NW_006201156.1:511070-517591 GCF_000334495.1 Tupaia belangeri chinensis
CCCCCTGCTGTCGGCCACTCGGCGAGGTGGCCCCAGAGGCCTGCCGGATGGCAGCCCCATGCTCTCGGACTTTCCAGAGTCGTGACCAGGCCACCGCTGCCGTGTGTCCGTCACCCAGGCCCAGGTGTCTCTGTCAGCTGCACGATGGCGGGCCGGGACAGCCAAGCAGCGGCCGGTCGTTCTGTGGGTGCAGTTCTATCAGACAGCACCGCACACGCCAGCGGACGCTCTCGGGAAGCGGAGAGTCATTCCACGCGGCAAACGTCACTGCTGTCTGATGTTAAGAAATCGCTGCAGGTGGCGCAGGGAAAGATGCGTCGGGCACACGTCCAGGAATTCGGTCACACGTCCAGGAATCGTAATTCAGCCTGGTCATTGTGCCGTGGGGTGTGTGCACTCACCAGAGACAGAGAGAAATCACCCCCAAGTGGAATGGCTACGCTGCAATTCCTTCATTTTCCTCAGGACTTTAGGCACACACGCACACACATGTGCACATACACACATGTGCGCACACTAGCTGTGTTTCGCAAACCGCAAACCTCACAGGGTTGACGCTTTGGAATCCAGCCGCTTTAACCGCCTCCTGCCGCTAGCTGGCCTGAACCCTTATTCTTTTTTTTTTTTTTTTTGGAGAGATTTTCGCTATAGGGCGTGTGCGAGACAGAGAGATAGAAAGCGAGAAATCACCCCCCAGGGGGGATGGCCATGCCGCAATCCCTTCTCCTCCATTCTCCTCTCGGGATCTTGGGCACGCACACACACGCGCCCTGCGTGAGTTTAAGCCACCGGGTCCAGGACGCGAACCACGGTCAAGTACGTGGGAGTCCAGCGACATAGCCATTACGCTAACTGCTGGTCCTAACCCTTATTCTTGATGAATTGCCCAGGCCATGGTACTCAGTCATAGCAGGAGACAGACTTCGGACAGCAGGTAGTAGTTACCCTGATTTTATACCTGTGTAAACCGGGCTCAGAGGTGAAGTGGTCCGTCTGAAGCAGTACAGCTGACACGTAGCAGAGGCAGGATTTGAACCCTGAAGGGTTGGGCAGCAGTCTCGGGGTCCAGCCCCTCCAGTGCACAGTGGGTCCCTGCCCTCTATCCGCTGTGCCCCGGGAACACTTTCTGAAGCCCAGGGAGGGCCCTCATGCTCTGTGAGGCTTGTCAGGGGTGGGGAGCCCTGCTCCCTGGAAGCACGTCAGGGCAAAGTGACAGCGCTGGTTCCCCGCTGGCTGGCTCCCAGCCGCAGCTCAGGGAGGGGAGCAGCCCTCTTCCCACGTGCCACCCGGAGCACGAGGCCGGCCGGTCAGGGAGCTCCTCAAATTACAGTAGGTGAGGGGAGTGGGCCTGGGCAGGCCCTGGCTGGAGATGACGAGGGCTCTCTGTGGAGTGCAGCGAAGGGTAGGGAGTGGGCCCAGACAGCCCGAGCCAGCCTTTCATGGCCCAGCCTGGGCCACATCTGGGGTCCCCAGCACCCCGTCCCCAACTGAGCAAGAGGCAGCCTCCCGGCTTGCCCCCCAGTGCCTTCACAGGCTGCTTTGCCCTCAGGAGCTTTGTACTGGCCGTCCTGGGAACAGGCAGACCGTGGCCCGTGCAGGGGCAGGGCAGGCGCCCAGTCTGACACTCTGCTCCCCTAGCGGCGGCTGGCATCTCAGAGCAGTGCTGGGCGTGGGCCCCAGGAACATCCTCCTCAGAAGATGCATCTGCTCTGGGCAAGGACAGTCATGCCGGGGGACGTCACGCTCTTTTGCTCGAATGTGATCGCCCTTAGGTGGGACAGTGCAGGGAAACCTGCAGCCGTGGCATCCCCGGAGCTTCCAGCGTGACATCGACTGCGTGCCATCCCCGGAGTGACTGTGAGGACCCTGCTGGCAGGACGAGCACGGGACATGCACACACTGCGTTTTCTGAAAGCAAAAGAGAACAGAAGGAGGCTGACCACGTACTGCCTACTGGGTGTAGACGGTAACCGCGGCCCGGCCTCGCGGGGCCAGGGGAGGTCGTAGAGCAGCTGTTACAGCGTGCTTCTGCGTGGGAGAGGGCCAGTGGAAAGGCTGCGTCTTCCAGATGAGGATATGCCAGCAGATGTTCTTTTCTTTTTCTTTTTTTATAGAGTTTTATGCTACAGGGTATGTGCACTCACTGGAGAGACAGAGACAGACAGAGACAGACAGAAGCGAGAAATCACCCCTGGAGGGGTTGGCCACACTGCAGTCCCTTCCCTTCCATTCTTCTCTCAGGATTTTGGGCATGCACACACATGTGCCCAGCGTGAGTTTTAGGCTGCCAGGTCCGGGACCTGAACCCTAGTCGACTACAGTGACATACCCATTATGCCATCTGCTGGTCCCTCCTGGAGATATTTCTAAGACTAGCGGAAGAGCTTCCTCATCCACAGAAAGTACCCAGACGTCCAGGTGAGGACACCCAAGAGTCTCAGTGAAGAAAAGGAAAGGCAGATCGTAACAGTGAGGACGAAACGTCCCCCTGAGAGTCTCTGACCCACAGGACAGAGAACAGCTGCTGCAGTTCAGCCGCTCAAGTGCAGATGTTTGTGGAGAGAGGTCAGGAAGGGCTAGCCCTTCAACAGGAAATTGCAATAAAGCATCCTGCAGTCGTGGGCTGCAGAAGAGCTTGTTGGTGCATGCAGTGGTGGTGCCAGGGGACTGTAATAGTCCATACCGCTGGGTTCGAGCAGGCGCATGTGGGACGTTCCCAGGATGACAGAATTACCTACGGATGCATTCCTCAGGACAGCTCTGGGGTTAAGTGACACATGAGTATGTTTCATAGAACTGTTTTATTTTTATGTATATTTTTAGAGGTTTTTGCCTTAGGGTTGTGCACTCAGAGACAGAGACAGTGAGAGGGCAAGTGAGAAATCACCCCCTCCTCGCTCTGTTCTCCTGGGATCTTGGACACACATGCATATGCTTCCTGCACGAGTTTGAAGCCACCGGGTCTAGGACTCGAACCACAGTTGGCCCTGTGGGAATCCAGGGATGTAACCACTATGCCATCTGCTGGCCCCTAGCATTGTTTTGTTATACGGGCAGCCTGTGACGTGGTGGCGAAGGTGGCTGGATCCCACATGGCCAACTGCTCGGTTCCAGTCCAAGACATGGCAGCTTGAAAAATACACTAGGGGGCACCAGCAGTTGGCGTAATGGCTATGTCTCTGGACTCCCATTTAGTCGATTGCGGGTCGAGTCCCGAACCTGGTGGCTTAAAGTCATGCCGTGTGCATGCGTGCCCAAGATCCCGAGAGGAGAATGAAGGAGAAGGAATTGCAGCATGGCCATCCCGCCCAGGTGGTGATTTCTCACTTTCCGTGTCTCTGTCTCTGTCTTTCTGGTGGGTGCGCACACGCCCTATAGCAAAAACCTCTCGAGAAAAGAAAAAAGAAAAAAAGGAAAGGAAAGAAAAAAGGAAGACACACTGGGTGCAGCGAAGGGTAGGGAGTGGGACCAGACAGCCCGAGCCGGCCTTTCATGGCCCAGCCTGGGCCACATCTGGGGTCCCCAGCAGGTGGCGTGGTGGCTGCAGTGCAGGACCACGGTTCAAGTCCCAGACATGGTGGCTTAAAAAACCCTTTCTCTCTCCCTCTGTCTCTCTCTGATCAAAATGAAAAATAATAACAACAAATGGAATCAAATAAATCTTTAAACACATGTGCACACACACGCACAGACACTGGGTGAATGGGTGTGCACACCCGAAGTCCCGGAAGGAGGACGAATGGAGAAGGGACTGCAACGTGACCGTGCTCCATGGGGAGTGAATTTTCACCTTCCCTCTCTGTCTCTCTGATGAGCACGCCGGCCCTCTAGCCAGGTAAAAAATAGAAAAGAATTGTCTTATTATGTAACCTGACTTGAATGTTGTAAGTGAGAACAGGGATGAAATCGCTTACTTGGTTTAAACAAGAAGAAAGTACATCGTGGGTCGGGAGGACCTCCCGGGCAGTGGGTGCCCCTCCAGCCCCTCCCCGGAGTCGCGCGTGGGGGTCTCTCCTCCCTCCTCGTGCTTCAACAGCCCCATTTTGTCCCTTTAGGATCTTGGCCTGGCTCCTGGTTGATCCCTCAGTTTTGGGATAGGAACTCGTGGGGCTGGAACTGGGACCGGGAGCTGGGATCAAATGGGCTGGGATGGGCCAGGCACAGCTGGGGCCACAGCTAGGGCTGCAGCCGGCAGCCGGAACGTGGAAGGGTTCCTTGGAAGGACTTGCATGCTGGCCCAGGCAGAGCCTCCGGGAGGCGATGGGGGTGGCAGTGCTCTCTGGCCTTCCCACTGTGACTCACAGAGGCCTCTATCCAGGGGAGGGAAAGAACCCCGGCCCCAGCCACGGAGAGTCCTGCCTGCTTCTCTGGAACCAGCCTAGGGTGGAGGACCTCCCACCCTGAGTGCTCGCTGCCTGCCAAGCCCATGCAGGTGCCATGGAACCCTCGGCCCTACGTCAGGGACCCTGGAGCCCAGAGAGGTTAAGACGCTCGCCCGAGGTCCCACAGCCGGGAGTGGCAAGCTGGGATCTGGGCCTGGGTTAGGCGGCTGGGGCTGATGTCCACAGGTGCGTCCCCAATGCTCTTCCGCCCCCGGAGGGGGTTCACGGCCAGGACGGTCAGGCAGCTGGCTGCCAGTCGGGGGACTTCCCTGTAGGGAGCTTGAGACGTTTGGGGTCCATGCTCTGGCCCAGTGTCCCCCGCTGCTGGCCTTTGCTGGTCCCCTGGGCCGGGCCCTAATCTCATGACTGACCACAGCTCAAGGTCGGCCCCAGGTCGCCTCAGTCTGTGGCGTGGGCTTAGGGTGAGGCCGACTTCCTGCTGTCTGGGTCCCCTGTGGTTCTCGGTGGTTATCCCGGCCTCATGGGCCCCCCAAGGCTGAGCAGTACCTTGCGGGCTACCCTCCTCCCCATCAACACCTTGCTCCTTGGGCCAGTGCTGGCCGTGGCCGGGGAGGCAGGCAGATGTGCCCCCCCACCCCGCCCAGCTCCTGCCGTGGCAGGCGCCCCCCCCCTGCCCGCCGCTCACTGCCTCTGCTGGAATCTGGGGGCTCCAGATGGGGAAACCAAGCTCAGGAAGGGGAAGTTGCAGGCTGCCCCCAGCCTGGGCCAGCCACTGTGGGAGGCGCCCTGGCAGCACCCTCCCCTTCGCCTCTTGCAGGAGGCCCTCTCTGACCCCAGCACCACAGCTGCCCTCACCCCTGCCCTCTGCCCCTGCAGCCTGTACATCAGAGCCCGTGTCCTCAGCTGCCTTCGGCTCGGGGTGGGGCTGCGCCCACCTCCAGGGACTACAAGGGCAGGTCCTGAGCCCAGTTCCGGGGCCTGCAGACACGGAGGGCAGAGGCTGAGAGAGTTTGGGCAGGAAGGGGTGGCCCCATCAGGAGGCTGGAGGGGCAGTCAAATCCCTCCCTCAGTCCCTGGCCACACCAGAGTCACCTTGGGGACCCCAGTGAGTACTCCTACCTTTCACTGGCTTGGCCTCAACTGGGGTTGGGCAGGTCTAGTCTCCCCAGCTCTGCTGTCTCCCAGACACCCCCACGAGCCGGGGGTCACTGAGGAAGAGAGATGGCTGAGGCGCTATTTGGGGCGCTGCCACCATGCGGTCCCGGGGGCTGGTAGGAGAAGCTGTCCTTTCTCTCCTGGCCCTCGGCCCCATTTCCTGAGGGATTCTCTGGGGCTCTGCCCTGTGAGGGAGGGCACCTGTAGGTGCAGGAGATGGACTGGGGCCTCGCCAGCCTGGACTTGCCCTGCTCTGGGTCCTGAGGTCACGAAGACCTGAAACCCCTTCCCTGGGGAGCTGGTGGCAGACAGCCAGGGAGGTGCTAATTACCGAGCTAATTGGATGGCCGGGCTGGCTGCGAGGCAGGCCCCAGGAGAGGGAGGGGCAGTGGCGCTGGGCTGGGCGCGGGCTGTGAGGGAGGCCGAGGCCGGGCTGGGCTGGCGGTGCTCTGCTGGCTTGTTAGCGATGACCCCTGCGCTGACGTGCATCCAGGCAGCCCCACACCGCCCCCGGCGCTGTTTCTCTCTAGGGTGGGAAGGTGGTGTGTGTCCAGAGGCCACTGTTTGTTGGCACGGGGTCACCGAGCACTCGGGGGCAGAGGGCTCTGATTCGGGCTGATGGAGGAGGAGGGAGGCCCACGGCCCTGTCCTGGGGATCTGGGCAGACAGGGCGCTGTGTGGCACTGAGTGACGGTGGTGACATTCTGCAGCCAGGGGTTCTGGGGCTCCTCTCACACCCCCTGCCTGGCTGCCCCTGCACCTTAGCCAGGCCCTACTCTCTGAGAGCAGCTCTGGCAGCTTCTTGCAGGGGCCCGAGAGCCCGGGGAGCTAGCCTTGCACTCTGTGGCTCCCGGGGCCTCCCAGACAGAGGGCTCCCCTTGCTGTAGCCAGACAGGAAAGTTCTAGTGCCCTCTGCCCGCCCCAGACTCCCCTCTTCAGAGCCCACCCCTCAGCACCTGGGGCCAGGGGAGACGTTGCCCATGCGGAGTGTCGCTCTGAGAGGGCGGCTGGTGGCTGGCCCTC
>NW_006201156.1:517622-524282 GCF_000334495.1 Tupaia belangeri chinensis
CCCTGCCGCCAGGCGCCTCCCCCAGTGCCCTCGGCTCCTTCTGTCCAGTCAAGTCCTGGGCAGGTACAGCTGTGGTCAGCTTCCGTGGGAGCTGGCCACTCAGCCGCCCGCCTCGCCTACAGCGGCCCTGAGCATTCCCCGGGCCCAGGACCTGGAATGCCAGCGTTACTGGAGGCCAGCCCGCCCTACCCGCATGCCCGGTCTGGGGGTCCTGAGCACTGAGATTGTGGGTGTGTGGGGACGTCGGTAGTGACAGGTCTGAACACCTTGGTAATAACCGCTCCGGATTTATAGACCCTGCTTCTGAGCCGGGCAACGTGCCGGTGCTGTCCACGCACGCCTTCTCAGGGCGCCCGCTCCCCAGTGAGGACACGAGGCCCAGAGAGGCTCCGCCACACATCCGAAGTCACACAGCCTTCGGAGGACAGAGGACGCTGGCCCATAATGGAAGGGCATTGTTGCTATTCCTGGTAGCCGTCCCTGCCTGCTGTCACCCACCTGCTGAGCTTGCATCATGACTAGCACCCAGGGGGCCAATTAGGGCCGCCCCCCAGGACACAGACTGAGGCAATGCCTGCCCCAGAGGGCCTCCCGAGCTGAAGTTTTAATTAGCCATCACTGCTCTTCCTGAAACCCTGCCTGCCCGCGGCTGCGGCTGCGGCTGCACCAGCCCAGGCTGGCTCCGCGGCAGGAGGTAGGCCTGGCATGAGCCCAGCGCACAGCAAAGCCAGCCCCGGAGGGGTGAGGCCGGGCCCGACCACGGCAGCAATGCCTCATTCAGTCCCGTAAATGGATTAATAAAATAAGTGGGTTAAGTGACTTAATCCAGTAAGCGGAGTAAATAAATGAGCCAGGTTAGTATCTGCGAGGCATTACGAAGGTGCTGGGTCGTCCGCGTGGAAGTTAGCTGAGCGGTCATTTCAAACACGAGCCATGCGCTAAGTGGAAAGCAAAACAAGTCTAGGGCTGGGGGCTAATTGGCGACATGACGATGACACGCCCTGGGTCCCCTGGCCGGGGGCTCTGCGGTTGCGTGCAGGCCTGCCCTCAGCACTGCGGGAGGCTCTGGGCCCGCGGGCTGGGCGAGAGGGGCCGCCAGATCTGGGAGGGCCGCTGCCTGTGGGACACGGTTGGCCGGTGTCGTCGTCCCCTTGTAAGAATGTAGCCGCAGAGGCGCAGAGAGGCCGCCCACCTGTCCGGGAGCACAGAACCATTAAGAGGTGGGGCAGACTTAGACCGGGAGCCCCAGCCCTGTGCGCTGGGAAGCCAGACACCTGTATCCCCTGCCTCGGGCCAAGCCCCAGAGCCAAAGGGGGACAAATGGCCTCTCTGCTGCCACTCAGCCTGGCCTCAGCCGCAGGAAATCCGAGGGCTCTGCACGGGGGTTTCTGTGTTAAGGACTCAGAGACCCCTCTCCCAGGGCAGGGCAGCCGAGAGGGTGACAGGGAGTTTCAGCGCCTGAGGCCTTGGCCTCCAGACCCTGTGCCCTATTCACGCAGGCTGCTCCCCTCCCAGCAGCCCAGAGCCCAGCCCACCTGGACGCAGTTGCCTGGCAACCAGCCCTAAGTGATGGAAACCCCAGCGGGCACTGGTGAGGGGCAGCAGCCTGCCGCCCGCCAGCCCTGCGCCCCAGCCCAGCCTGAGGAGGGCCTCCAGGACAGTCCGCCTGGCCTGCCACGGTAGGAAAAGGGGTGTCCCAGCACTGGAGGGCAGGGCAGAGCAACCAGGAGCTGGGCTGGCAGCCCTCAAAACCTTTGAACTGGGGAGCTGGGGGAGGTGGTTCTCCATGGAGGCCAAGGCCGATCGAAGCCAGGGTGGACACCAGGCTGGGATGTGGGTCCAGCCAAGGGGCCTAAACCACTGTCCTGGACCAGCTGTGTCCGCCCTGCCCAGATTCCACTGGAGAGGGGATCCCCAGAGAGACCGGCTCTGGACGGGGCAGAGAGAAGGTGGCTGGGGAGGTGCAGCTCCCATACACTGAGGGAAACGCACAGCCCTCCGCAGGGTGCCTCTCACCCTTCTCCACGCCCCACCGCAGGCTGGGCCCTGGGCAGTGGTGCAAGGGGGTGCAGCCAGGTGCTTTTCCACCCCAGGGCTGAGCGGGGAGGGTGGGAAGGAGAGGCAGTGTGGACCAGACAGCCGGGGAGGCCGGGCTCTAGGTCGCTGCCTGGGGCCTGGGCATGTGGCTGCCCACCTGGGCTTCGTCACCCCCTGTGAAAAGGGCTGGCTGTAGACGGTGGCTGGCCGGAGGTTCAGTGTTGGGGTCCTAAGAGGCTGGGAGGGCGAGCGCAGGGCTTCAGGGGAGCTTTGGGCAGCAGAGTCCTACAGGTGCTCTGCTCTGGGCTCAAATGGATTCCCCTTCACCACCGACCCTTCCCCCGTGCCCACGTCCTGCCTCTGTCCGGGCTGGGCCCCGCAACCCTGGCACCCTGAAGGAGCCCCTCCCCGGTCTACATGGGAAGCCCGGCGGTAACCAGAGGAGCCAGGGAGCCGAGGCCAGGGCAGATGCATTGCGCTGTTTTAGGGCCCTCTCTCACGGCCCTGGGGAAGCACCCAGGACCCACACTGCTGCAGCCTCCATCCCACATGGGTGCTCAATATCTGCTGGAAGGGAGGGTGGAAGGCGAGAAGGAAGGGTGGTCGTCCATCCTGGCTGTTCCCAGGAGAGCTCCACCTGCTCTGTTCAAGGTCCCTAACGTACTGCATACTGCGTGTGGGGTTCCTTCTAAAGGGCAGGCCACCCGGGCAGCCCTGGGGCCCAGGGAGAGGCCACGCCCCTTTCTCGCTCCTCTGGGCTCGTCCTGCCCTCCGAGGCCTTGGCCTTGGGTTTCCGCTAGTTCAGGAGGCTCCCATCCCTGCGTACCTGGCGGCGGGTACACCTTTGAGCAGTGGCTCCCCTCACCCCATCTAATCCCGTGGCCCGGCCCCCCAAGTCCTATACAGCCCAGACTCCCAAAGATGTTCTGGCCCTGCTGGCTGGCGAGGGTAGGGTGGGGCGTGAGAGGGTGTTGGGGGGGAGGTTCCTGACCCTGATTGTGTCTGAGCCTTCCCTACGGGGGCTTCGAGTCACAGTGGCTCTCTAGGCTGTGGCAAGTCGCCCCCACCACCCCCACCGCCGCCTCTGGTGCGGCCACCGGTTGAAGGCTGATTGCGCACTGAGCCGGGATGTCCCTGGGCCCTTCTGACGCATGAGGTTTGCCTGGTCACACAGCTCGGTAGACCAACCCCAGGGCACTGTCGCCCTGCGGCTACACTGGGTAAGAGCCGAGTGGACAGTGTGTCAGATGGCCCACTCAGCGACAGGCTCTGAGGAGGGCTTCGGACCCACTTGCCCGACTACCCTGAGGCTGTGCTGGGGGGAGCAGGGCTGAGGAGCAGCGGGCGGTAGAGGTTTGGGGCGTCTCCCTCCAGCTGGGTCTGAGAGCGGTGAGGGGACAGCTGTGCATCTCAGGGAAGTCCCTGTACTTCTCTGTTCCTCTGCCTGTAGGGTGTCCGATGGCAGCGCCTCCTCCTCTGGGGTGGAAGGAGCTTCTCCGAGGAGAGATTTGTAAACAGCGGCGCGGCCTGATCAGAGGCAGCGACATTGCGTTACCAAGGCTGAGTTTCCAAGAGCTGGCTAGCTGGCCTTCCCAAGGAGCCAGGGAGAGTGAGCGGTGTCTGGGGTGGAGTGGAGAGGCCTGCATGCGCGCCCTGGGCTGGGCTGTGTGTGTGTGTGTGAAAAATACTCCAGGCCAGCAGATGGCATGGTGGCTACGGCGGCTCGATCCTATATGACCAAGTGAGCAGTTCAAGTCCCAGACCTGGCGGCATGGAAAATGCACTAGGCACGTGTGCATGCAGGCCTCAAGTCCCAGGAGAGGAGAGGAGGTGTTGCACACGGCTATGCCCTCTGGGCGGTGACTTCACGCTTTCTCTACCTCCCCCACCCTCCAGCGCTCAGACTCTATAGCAGAACTTTAAAAAAAAACAAAAAAGGAAAGAAGCTTCCGGGTCTTTCTAACTTTCCTTTATTAACACCACCCAGGAAGTCCACCATCCCCTTCTCTGTGCTGTTCACACCAGCCCCAACCCCTCTGTCCACAAAACACACACACACACACACACACACACGGGGCCCTGGAGGCGGTCGCACAAGGGTGGAGGGAACCCCTTCCTCAGCCCTCTGCCCTGCCTTTGTCTCCTGCAGGCTCCACACGTGACCCCAGCAGAGGGGAGAGGGCCAGGTCTGAGCCCAGGAGCTTGCAGAGGGCCCGCCTCACCTGAGGTTCCACACCCACCTCAGTCTACGAGGCCAGTGTCGCACTGTTCCCATTTTGCAATAAAGAAACCGGGGCTCAGGAAGTTAGAAAGAGGCTCGCAACCGCTGCAGCCCTGAGTGGCGCCCGATCCACTTCTCGCAGCCCCAGTTGCTGCTCGCTCCATTCGCACTGACCGCAGCCCCGAGTCACTGCCTCGCTTGCCGAGCAGCCCTCCTCGCCGACCAGATTCTCGCTGCAGCGACTTGACTCGGGGCTGCGAGGAGCGAGGGTCCCGACTTGGGTAGGAGCAGCTCTCGAAGTGCTCCTCTGGCCGCGAGCGTCGGTTCCGATGAGTGTTCTGAAAGGCCTCGGTCGGTCGTAAGCGCCATTCCGGGTGTGACTGACATGCGTTGATCTCAGTCCGCGTCAGCATATCATATCTTGGGCTGACAGCTTGACAGGTGTCTTTCTCAAGCTGGTGACAAGATATCTTTCCTAACATGTTTTTGGCAAGCATCTTGCAAGCGGTACAAAATGGAGTAACATATGTCAAGCAGTACAAAATGGAGTAACAAACATTGCGATCAAAGAATCATAACAGTCTCAAGCCACCAGGCGTAGGCTTGGAACTGTGCAGTCAGCCAACGTGGATCCAGCCTTCACCACCATGCCACCAGCTGGCCTGGGGCTGCAGAACCCTTTTCTTGTTTTTGAGAGACTTTTGCTATGGGATGTGTGCACTTGCTAGAAAGAGAGATAGAACATGAGAAATCACCCCCCTCCCCAGGGGTGAGGGCCACATCACAGTCCCTTCTCCTCCATTCTCCTCTAGGGATTTGGGGCACACACATACATATGCCTGGCATGAGTTTCAAGCCACTGGGTCTGGGACTTGAACTGCAGTTCGTCATGTAGGAGTCCAGCACCTTAACTGCTATGCCACCTGCTGACTCAGAATGCAGAATCATAACTGGTCTCGAGGGTCTCTGTGGGTTCATCCTGACTGGGTGGGCCCCAGTCTGACTTGGAGAAAGTGGGGGAGACCACCAGGCACCTGAATACACAGCTGGACAGCTCTTTCTGCCCTCCTGCCTCCCAGGAGCAGGTGGGGCGGAGGGAGGGGAGGCAGGAGGGCAGAGAGGGTGCAGGCGCCAGATGGGGTGGGCACCATGTTGCAGCAGGAGAGAGACAGGGCAGAGCTGGTGGAGAGCAAAAGGCAGGAAGGACAGCCTGTGACCAAGGCCGTAAGGCTCAGTGTGACCCCTACCTGTCGGCGCCCAGGTGCGTGTTCCTGATGCCCGGGTGTGGCTGCAGGAAGATCCCAGGCCGGGAGCCAGGAGATCTGGGGGTCCATCCCAGGCCGCTGGGCGACAAGGGAAAGCCCCAGCCTCTCGGTCTCCTCCCCAGATCTTTCTACGCTGTTTCTAAGGTCCTTGCAGCTCTGAAGTGACACCACGCCCCTCCCCCGTCCCTAGGTGACCTCACTTCCTGTTCCTATTTGGTGTCCAGTGTTCCTCCTGCACCCCAGCCGTGCCAGCTGCACTGCCTCTTGGGACCTGTGGCCTCAGGCCTGCTCTGCTCCTACTCAGGCAGCCCTGAACTCAGGGATATGCCCAAGTGGTCTGGCCCCACAAACTTGCTCTGACCTTTGGCATGTCCGCCTGCCCTGCCCTCCCACTGCACACATCGGTCCTGGTCCAGGGACTGCAAGGCACAGAGCTCTCAGACAGCAGCCGTGAGGGGCTCACTCCTGATCAGGTGTCAGAGAGGCAGGACCCCCAGGGGCAGCCCTTCCCCCCTCCAACCTGCGGCAGCCACAGGCCTCCTGCCACAGTGCTCAGGCCAGTCTTACTGAGGGAGCCTTGCCCCAGAGGCTCAGAGACGCCCACCCCGGCCACTGAGCGGCCCCCTACCCTCACTTCCAGGCCCACGCGGGGCTGGAGCGATCATGCCTTCCCAGACACCTGTGGTCCCCTACAGGGTAGAGGTGCATCCCTCTGGAGTCTGCCCTTGTCCCTACTACAGGGAAATGTAGAGGCCGCCTAAGGAACCCTCCTCCAGCCCCTTCCTGCAACTAGGACCCGCCCGGGAAGTGGAGGCACCTCCTGGCCAGCGATTTCAAAACCCCTCTCCTAAGCTTGTCAACACACCACCATGAGGGAGCCAGGATTCCAGGTTCGTAAATAAGGAGGCTGGCGCCCAGCAGGTCAGGTGGCAGGCACAAGGTCACAGGGCCAGTAAGTGGCAGTGAATGAATGATCTAACGGGGTGACTGGCCGGGCGCTGGTTCGCCCAGCGGCGGCTACAGAGCACAGCGCCCGCGGCCGGGTCGCCGGAGAGCGGGCTCCACGCAGGCCCACCGCACCCCGGCCCAGGGGAGCGCAGGCTCCCAGAGGCGCGACCGGGCTCTGCCCCCACCCTA
>NW_006201156.1:525016-531077 GCF_000334495.1 Tupaia belangeri chinensis
CTGGGCCTGGGGGCTGAGGCGCCGCAGGGCCCTGGGCGCGCCCTGCTGGGACGGGACGGGCCTGCGGTTTCCTCGCCACCGCTTGACTCACCCTCTGGCCCCAGCCCAGGCCGGCGGGATCACCCCGAGGCGGTGGCTGCCCGGGATCTACCGGACGCCCCCTGCTCTGGGACCTCACACCGGCCTGCGGGTGCCGTCTGTGGGCGCGGTGCGCGGGCCTGTCTGCGTGCACACGTGTGCCCAGGGCCCGACAAGGGGAGAGCGCGGTTTGGAGGGGCGAACTGCAGATGTAGGCCGTGCGTGTCGGCGCGAGCACGGGTTTGCATGCGTGGCGGCCGCCTGTGTGTCAGCCCGCTGGGGTGCACGTGCGCCCCAGCGCCGCGGGGAGGTGCTTAGGGACACCCGGAAGCCCGCGAGGTCGGCGCGGTGGCAGCCCCTAAGCAAAGCCGGCTGGGGGATCCAGGCACCAGAGTTATGGGCAGGCGGGTTGGGGAAAGGAGGACCAAGCCCATCCGCGACCCTCTCCCCAAGTGGACCCTGGGCAGGCACACACACCACACGCCTCCCTTGTTGGGGAGGTGGGACAGGGGACACAGGACGGGCCTGATTCAGTTCCTGGAAGAGTCCAGATGTAGTCCACATCTGGGCAGGACCCGACCTCCTCTTCCTGGTCTTTCCAAGGCCCCCGTGGTGGAAGTGCAGGGAGACTTATCTCTGCAGGCCTCCTGGGCCCTGCCGCGTCTGCCGAGCTGGGCGCTCACAGGACCTGCAGAATGTGTGCTCCAGGGGCGGTGCCCCCCTGCTCCTGCCCTCTGCAGCTGCTCCCTGGCGTCCTCAGCGTGTGTGGGGTAGGGGGCGGTAAATGTCTGGAGTGGCGAGGGGCCTCCCCAGGGGAGCGTGTGCTGGGCACCCCCAGCCCTCAGAGCTGCGGTGGCTCCTTGGAGCCCTTACCCTTTCCATAGACTCCGGAGGGTCCCAGATGGCATGGTGTGTACCGGCTGGGTCCTGGGTGGGGTCTCAGGAAGTCTCCAGGGCAAAGGGCAGGTGACGGGCTGAACCCCGGAGAGCAGGGCTCCTGGGGCTGCGGGTGGGTGTAGAGAGGCCTTGAGGAACATGCAGGGGAGGTGAGCCAGAGCCAGACTTAATGAATCCAGTGCTGACAGGGCAGAAGGGCCGCAGCACCCCAGACTACAACCCCTTCCTGTACCCTTGCTTGGAGCAGGGCGGGGCTGCCCCTAGGATGCAGGTCTCTCATGAAACACTGAGCCTGGCACTGTGGGCCCGTGTCCTGTCTTCTCCAGGCTGGCCCGAGGTGCGGCCCTGACCGGGAGATGATCTAACGTTTTTTTTTTGTTTGTTTGTTTTTTTTAATAAGGTGTATGAGCTCGCCAGAGACAGGAAGTACAAAAGCACCCTCTTGGGATGACCACGCCACAGCCCCTTCTCCATTCTCCTCCGGGGATTCTGGGCACTCACACACACGCACCTGGCGCATTTTTCAAGCCGATGGGTCCTAGACTGCAGCCCTGTGGGAGCAGCCATCCTGCCCGCTGCGCCACCTGCTGGCCAGTCCGGTTTTCTCTCTGCGCATCCTGCATGGCTTACGTGGCAGCCAAGCTGGCCTGCCGGTGGGTGTTGGCCCCATCCTACCCTCGCCTTCTCCTGTCCCCTAGATGGGCTGGTCTAACTCTGGACCTGTCATTGGCTGTGGCCAAAAGGGAGAGGGGACTGGTGACAACTGACAATTGCCCTGTGGCTTAATCCTTTCAAGACTGAGTGATCTTTCTTTCTTTTTTTTTTTTTTTTTGAAGGTTTTTTTCCTTAGGGTGTGTACCCTGGCCAGAGAGACAGTGAGAGGGAAAGTAAGAAATTGGCCCCCAGGAGGGGGCCAATGGCGCGATCCTTTGCCCTCCACTTTCTTCCTGGGGTTCTGGGCACACACGCACATGTGCCCCGACGTGATTTTCAAGCCATCGGGTCTGGGACTGACACCGCGGTCAGCCATGTAAGAGTCCAGCGCCCTGACCACTATGCCACCCGCTGGCCCAGTTCATCCTTTTAAGGCGCTGAGGGCTCCAGAGGGCAGAGGGCTCACACACAGGCTCTGATAGCGCCCCTCACGGGTCATGAGTGGTTGTGGCCCCTGAGCCCCGCCCACCGCCCTCTGCCCTGGCACCGGCCATCTTGGTCCCCCACCCCTGTGTCTCGCCACAGCCATCCAGAACTCCAGGTTGGGGTGAGCACAGGCTCTCCTTGCCTTTGCTCTGGAACCTCCTGCCGAGGGGGCGGGGCTTGCTCTCCTCCACACCAGCCACCTCCTAGCCAAGCCCTGGGCCTCAGTGCTGCCTCTGGGCCTAGACCTGTGAGCTCCAGCTCGGCCGTGTTTTTATCAGACAGGCCACACGGGTGTCCCAGGAAATGGAAGTCGTAGACAGATGCTGGGACCCATGTCCTGGCTGCAGTGGGCACTCTGACCTGCTTGACTCACCTCTTCCGTCAGTGACTGTGGTGAGCGAGTCTGCTCACCTGTATGCGGGGGGCGGGGTGAGCCAGGCCAAGCGCCCTGTGACATCTGGAAGGCCCAGGAAGGGGGCTCCTGGAGTGGGGCAGGGGTGGAGTGCCGGAGGACGCACTAAGGGGTCCTGCCGCGGGAAGACCATGGAAGCCACTGCGGTACGTGCCCGGCTCTGCACGCAGTCTCCCGTGAATGTCCTCAGGTGCCAGGTTCTGGGTAGCATCACGCCGAGGCCAGCAGCTTCTGTCCTTGCCTCAGCCTGCGCCTCTGACAGCCCTTGCCTCTCTTCTTGTTCCCCAGGTCAGCAGTCGAGCAGCAGGGGCCCAGAAGGGCTTGAAGCCCCCCCAGTGATGGCGGAGAAGCGGCCCCTGGGGACCCTTGGGCCTGTGATGTACAGCAAGCTGCCCCGCCTGGCAGACCCGGGGCCAGGGCACAGCCTGCCCCCTGCTGGCAACCAGGACACCTGCAGCTACAAGGGGGCCTACTTCTCCTGCCCCGTGGGTGGCACCCCCCAGGCAGGGTCTGAGCGGCTGCCATCCTGGGCCCCGTACCCAGCCCTGTACCCCAGCAGCGTGGCAGCACCCTCGCTCCGGGCAGACGGCCTGTTGGCCAACGGCCTGCTGTACCGCTCACCAGCAGAAGGTGCCGAGAAGGTGCAGGACTCTGGCTTTGCCGAGCTTCTGCCCTTCGGTCCCCAGGCTCACCCGTACCCCTGCCCGCCGCTGGCCGCACCGAAGCCTGTCTACCGCAGCCCTCCGTGCTACGGGCTCCCGACCTGCCTGGGGGACGGGCCAGCGAAGAGGCCCCTGGACGTCGACTGGACGCTGGTATCTGGGCCTCTGCTGCCCTCAGTTGACACGCCCTGTTCCCTGGCCCCGGCTCCTGGCAAGGGCCAGTCCCTGGATGGCACTTTCCTGCACGGGTCATCTGGGAAGGACTCCTTGGCGAGCTTCTCTCCTTGCCAGGCCTTCCTGGAGAAGTACCGGACCATCCACAACACGGGCTTCCTGGCCTCGAAGTACACAGGGCCTTACTCGGGGGATCCCAAGCAAGGAATGTCTGAGGGCCCCCCGAGTCCTTGGACCCAGCTGGCCCAGCCCCTGGGGCTACCCTGCCAGGACGCAGTGCCCACCCACTACCCACTGCCTCATGCCCCAGCCGCCCTGCCTTTCCCCCCGGCCTGTCGCCACCCAGACAAGCAGGGCAGTGGCTACAGCTCGGTCCTCCCGCTGCAGCCTCTGGGGGCCCACAAGGGGGCCGGGTACCAAGCCAGCAGCCTAGCCAGCCCCTACCTGAGACAGCAGGCAGCTCAGACGCCCTACATGCCCCCCGTGGGGCTGGACACATACTCCTACCCCTCTGCCCCCCTGCCCGTGCCCTCACCAGGCCTCAAGCTGGAGCCTCCACTCGCTCCACGCTGCCCACTGGACTTGGGCCCACAGACGCTGGGCTTCCCCTATGCCCGGGATGACTTGTCACTCTATGGGGCATCCCCAGGGCTGGGGGGGACGCCACCATCCCAGAGCAGTGTGCAGGCGGTGCCACAGCCTGGAGCTTCCCAACGGGCCGGCCAACCTCTGCTAGGTGGCCAGCCGTGCATGCAGCCCGGGAGACCCACTGGGGAGCCCGCGCTAGAAGCCGAGAAGACCCGACTGCCCAGCTGTCGCAAAGAGCAGCTCCTGCCTTTGCACCATGAGCCCCAGGGGGCACCGATCGTCATCCGAGACAGCCCGGATCCCCACACGCCCCCGGCACCGCCCCCCTGTGCCCAGGAGCGCCCGTCCCTCCTGCAGAAGGCAGGAGCCAGGCCACCCAGCTCCCCTCCGATGCCCATTATCGGCAATGTCTTCAGCCTGGCCCCCTACCGAGACTACTTGGACGGGCAAGCCCCCGAGCCCACAACTCAGCCTGACTCGGACCTGGCCCCAGCCGCCAGCAGAAGCAACGACAGAGACTGCAACAGGGCCCCACCTGGCCAGGAGTGCCCCACAGGGACACACCGCCACCAGCGGGAAGAGGTGGCCCTGGACTTGAGTGTGAAGAAGCCCGAGGCGGAGGCTCCCCCTGTAAAGGTGCCTAGTCCTGCGGCGCCCACCCTGCCCGTCACGGCCCTGGAGGTGCCCGAGGTGGGAGGTGCAGGGTCTGATCTGCCCAGCCTGAAGAAGATGGTAACAGATGCAACAGGGCTGCCCGGCCAGCCGGTGACCGCAGAGGCCGTGCCAGCGACCAACTTCCACAGCTCTGTGGCCTTCATGTTCCGGAAGTTCAAAATCCTCCGTCCAGCCCCCTCGCCTGCAGCTGCGGCCCCGGCCACGGCCCCCTCCGCCTCAGCTGCTCCCCCTGTGCAGCCCGTGTCGGCACCCGCGCCTGCGCCCCTCGGACTGCGGATTGTCTCTCAGCCCTTGCCCGTGGCCTGCTTCAACCTGGCGCTGCCCAGCCCTCCTGCCGTGGCTGTGGCCGCCCCGATCCCGACCTTGGCTCCAGCTGCAGGCCCGGCTCCGTCCCCTCCTCCAGCCCGGGCAGACTCCCTGGAGCAACGCTTCACGGGGCTGCACGCATCCCTGTGTGACGCCATCTCGGGCTCGGTGGCTCACTCCCCGCCCGAGAAGCTGCGCGAGTGGCTCGAGACAGCTGGGCCTCGGGGCCGGGCGGCGTGGCAGGACTGCCAGGGTGTGCAGGGGCTGCTGGACAAGCTGCCGGCGCAGGTGCAGAGCGGGGTTCGCGCAGCAGTGTCCCTCCCCCCACGTGTTGCGCGCCTGCGCCATCTTCGTGCCCATCCACGTGGTGAAGGAGCGCCTGTTTCCGCGCCTGCCGCCGGCCTCGGTGGACCACGTGCTGCAGGAGCACCGCGTGGAGCTGCGGCCCACCACGCTGTCCGAGGAGCGGGCGCTGCGGGAGCGGGCCCTGCGCGGCTGCACGTTGCGCATGCTGAAGCTGCTGGCGCTGCGCCAGCTGCCCGACATCTACCCCGACCTGCTGGGCCTGCAGTGGCGCGACTGCGTGCGCCGCCAGCTGGGTGAGCGTGGGGCCGCCCCGGTAGCCACCGGAGTCGTGTGAGCGCGTGACAGGTGTGTGCGCTGTGTGAGTGGGGCACGGCAGGGCCGGGCTCCCAGGGGGTCCTCCAGGCATTGGGGAGCACTTTGGGGGCCTCCATGTGCCAGCTGCTTCCCCCCCCAAGACTGGCACTTCCTGGATCCCTCCTCTGCTGTGCCTTCCCCTGGTGCCAGCATGGTGTCGCTGCGCCCTGGCGAGGCCCTCGTTTCTGCCCGAGGTCGTTTCCTTGTGGCCGTGTCCAGCCCAGGGTCCTCTCCTGAGCACCACCGGGGAGTGCCCCCGTGAGCAGGGCTTCACTCGTGGGTCACCTTCCTCCACTAAGTGACGCCTCGTGCCCATCTCTGTGGTGTCCTGGGGGGGCGGCACAGTGCCGGAGTGTCCGCGGCTAGGGCCCCATCCAGACCTGTGGCCATGGTGCCAGTGGCGTGTCACTGCCTGTCCCGTGTCATGACACCTGTCACCGCAGCCCCTGCCCTCGCACACCCCGTGTTC
>NW_006201156.1:533810-534140 GCF_000334495.1 Tupaia belangeri chinensis
CGGGTCTCCCCCCCCAGCCTAGGCCCCCCCGTCCGCCAAGCTCCCCGTCCCAGCCCCTGGCGGCCCCCACTGTCTCCCGGTCAGCATGCTGCCTCCCTGCCTCTCCACACCGGGGAGTGCTCCCGTGAGCAGGGCGTCACTCGTGGGTCACCTTCCTCCACTAAGTGACGCCTCGTGCCCATCTCTGTGGTGTCCTGGGGGGGCGGCACAGTGCCGGAGTGTCCGCGGCTAGGGCCCCATCCAGACCTGTGGCCATGGTGCCAGTGGCGTGTCACTGCCTGTCCCGTGTCATGACACCTGTCACCGCAGCCCCTGCCCTCGCACACCCCG
>NW_006201156.1:534171-537939 GCF_000334495.1 Tupaia belangeri chinensis
TCATCCCTGAGTGCTCAGGAGGTTGGGGCAGATGCTTTAATGGGGTGTGTCCTGGCGCAGTATTGTGTTGTGAGCAGATACCTGAGCCTGGGTGGGTCATGAAGAAGCGGAGACTTATGGAGGTCCGAGGTCCGAGCCCAACTCATGCAGAGGCTCCCGCAGGCGGGCAGGTCTAGGGCAGGTCTCCAGGCCAGCTGTCCCTGGTGCCTGCCTGCTCTCGTTCCCTCTGATGTAAATCAAAACAATCCAGTCATAGGGGCCGCCCCAATGACCCCGTCACACCCTCAGGCCCCACCCTGGGTCACCATGAAAGGATGAGGTTTAAACATTGGTCTCTAACATTTATTTATTTGTTGTCATTTTCAAGCTGCTGGGTGCAGGGCCCCAGCACCCTACCCGCCAAGCCGCCTGCTGGCCCCGGGTGTAAACACCTGTACAGCATCACAACAGCGTGAATGTGGGGTGGACCTTGTAGACCACAGCAGGGTGTGAGGAAGATGCAAATGGAGGTGTCCTGAGGGAAGGCGTGGGGGTAGCACTTCCGGTCAGGCAGGGGCGCTGCAGCGCAGTCCCCCACCCCGCCAGGCAGTGGGCAGTCCAGGCCCCAGAGAGGATTAGGTCCCTTTTCCTGGTCTGCCAGCAGGACTTTGGAGGCCAGAACCGAGGAGCCCGCTCTACTGGCTGGGGTGTAGTGCGCCTGTTCCCGCCGCCTCCTTGAGCTCTGGCTTCTCCCCAGGGATTCCTGTGCTCCCCTGCTGGAGGGGTGCTCTCGGTCAGGGCCCTCCTCCCCTCCTTAGGGGCATTTCTTCCGGGGCAGCCTCGTCCAGGCTCTGGCTCCTGCTCCAGCCTTCAGGGAGGGGTGGCAGAGCTGCTGTGCGGCAGAGCCGTCTTCCCCATCTCAGTTTGCTCTCCTGTGCACTGGACTTTGGGCCATGCCAGGGGTTCCCGCCCTGCAGAGAGCCCACCCTCCTGTCCTTCACCGAGTAGCCTCTCCTGGTGAGGCCAGCTCGGGCCCTGGTGTCCCCTGGGAGAAGCGCGCACGTCATTCAGGAGCTCCGGCTGCAGGCCTGTGTAGGAGGGGCAGGCAGAGCCAGGAGGGGTCCTGGGGTGCAGTCTGGGGCTGACCACGTGTTCCTTTTCCAGGTGACTTTGACACTGAGGCTGGAGCCGTATCCCCATCAGAACCCACCGTGGCCGGAGGTGAGCCAGAGAGCCTAGCTCTGGTTCGGAATTCACCGGCCCCCAAGGTCAGGAAGCTGGGGAGGAAGCCATCAACCCCTGGCCTGGACGGAGCAGAGGCGACCTCTGGGGGAGGGTCCCGTGGGGACTCACCTGCCCCAGTGGCCAGCACCAGCTCACCTGGCCCCGCGCTGAGAGCCCGCTTCCGCAGCCTCCTGGAGTCCGCCTGGCTCAATGGCATGGCGCTGCCCACCTGGGGCCACAGGACCTCAGGGCCAGACCGGCCCCAATCCCGCCCGCTGCTGGGCAGCCAGAGCCATCAGCTATAGCGGGCCGCGGCGGATGCTGGGGCCCGCCTGGGCCGGGCTCCCCAGAGCCTTGGACTCTAGGGCCTAATTAGAAAGGACTGCCCTGTGTCTCCCCTAGGGAGGGCCGGGCTTTGGGCCTGCCAGGCCTGGGGGCTGGGAAGACGCAGCCTCTCCGCCCGAGCCCAGCTGCTGGTCTGCAGAGCAGGATGGTGCAGCCTACCTCACAGGGTCGCGGGTGACGCCTGGCACATGCCAGGAGGGTTGGTCACCTTGTGATGGAGCCTTGGTGTCCAAGCGGAACGTCCCTGTAGAAAGTCTTCACAGGTCACGGACTTGGCCGTCGTAGGGACACTACAGGGTACAGGACTCACCCCTTCCCAGGTCGTCCCCAGCCTGGAGCTCCCTGAGGGAGCCTGCCTGCCCCCCCCCCCCCCCCCGTCCCTCCCATCCCCCTGCTGTGCAGATGCAGCCTGGGGCTGGCATCCTTGTCCTACCTGCTGCCTCCTCACCCGGCCATCATCCCAGGAAAGGAAGCCAGGCAGCTGCAGGGACTGGAGTGGACAGGCCGAGTGGCACCCAGTCCTAGGATCCAAAGATCTAGGCTGGGGACCCCAGCATTCCCCAGGCTGGAGCCCCGCCAGCCAGGCCTGCCACCAGCCAGCTCCCTGCAGGACTGAACCGAACCGCAGGCAGGCTGGGGACTGGGCCCTTGTCAGTTTGCGGAGCCTGTGGCCTAGAGGTGGAAATTAAAACATCGCGGTTATTCTGGGTGCCTGGCTATCTGATGTTTCATCACCATGAGCAGAGTCGGCCCAGTCCCGCAGGGCTGAGGGTCTTCAGCACCGTGGCCGGCCGTGGCCACGGGACCCTTCTCACCCCCAGCGGCTGGCCAGCTACTGGGAGGCTCCTTCCACTCTTCTGTGTGCTGGGGCTGAGTGCAGCGTGCTGCCCCGAGGCTGGCTTCACACCCCAGTGTGTCCCTCCCAGGACACGGCTGTGCCCACCACGTCTGGGTGGCACTGTCACCCCCTCTCCATGCTGGTGACTAAGCAGGAGTCCTCATTCCTTTGAGAGACAGCTCCTCCCACACAGAGCTGCTTAGCGGGAGGGCACTGGACCCACCTGCTGAGGTCCTGCCTCTGCTGGACTCTGTCCCACAGGGGTTTGCTCTGGGACAGCAGAGGGGGCTTCCTGGATGAGGTTCCTCTGCCTGGGCCAGGGCAGCCTCTATGGCTGGCTGCACCTGCTGGCACCCCGGGCCTTCCTGAGCTCAGCTGTGCCAGCCCTCTCCTTCACCAGCCGGGCCTGGCCCTGGGCTGCAATTTGGAGTGGCAGGGGGTGGCCCCGGGGGGGCACTTGTGGGGGCGGCGTGCAATTTGGAGTGGCAGCACCATTGTCCCCCGCACAGGATCTGGCCACAGAGGCCCAAGGGGGCCAGCAGGTGGCACGGTGAGTACGGTGGCTGGATCCCCCACGGGTAACTGCGCAGTCCTGGACCTGGTGGTTTGAAGAACACTTAGCGCCTGTGTGTGCACGTCTGAAATCCCGAGGGCGTGGAGAAGCCGGATTGTTGGCGTGGCTTTCCCCCTGGAGGGCGAGTTCTCACTTTCCGTCTCTGCTGTCTCTCTCCAGCAGGTGCACCGTGCCCTGTTGCAAACTAGGAGCAAGCGATACAAACGTATATGCTCGCGTCTTTCCTACCCCATGTCACTGTAGGGACAGCCTGGGGGAGTGCCCGTAGGCCCCAGAAGGGGTGAGCCCCGAAGTGGGGCTGGAATACAGGTGAGAGGCGTGTCTGAGGGAGGGCATGATTGCAGAGGCTGGAGGAGTCGACCTGCGGAGTCTCCGGGTGGGGCAGGGGCAGCAGGAAGCAGGAAAAATGGCCACCTCCGCCTTGGGTGTGTCTGCTGGCCAGACCATCCTCATAACCACCAGAGCCTGGGCTGGGCTTGAGTGGACATAGCCTCAGACAGCGGCCTGCAGTGGTTCCCCGGCCCATCGAGACGGGCTTGGGCAGAGCCCGGCCACTGGCTATCACGGAACCCCAAGGTAACAGAGATGGGTGTTTGGGACCGTGTCGGAGTGATTCTGACCACCAGCAGGCCTCTCCCTTCCGTCATAGATGGGGACACTGAAGTGCAGGAACTTACTGGGGGTCACTTCAGGCCAAGGACAGTGTCAAGCCCACAGCGTTTTTTGTTAATTTTAGAGAAGGGCTCACGTGTGGCCCGGGCTAGCGTAGACTCGCAGTCCTGCCTCAGTCCTCAGTGGCTACAGGGGT
>NW_006201156.1:538247-541990 GCF_000334495.1 Tupaia belangeri chinensis
GCCTCGGGGGGTGTTGGGGGGGGGCCCAGCCGCACCTGGAGCTCCAGCCTGGTATAAAAGGCTGGGCCCAGCAGGCCGCTTTCTGCCGGGATCCCGTCTGCAAAGGTGAGTGAGGGGCCGCCCAGTCCTCTCAGCTGGCGTCCTGGGGGAGGAGGAAAGCGGGATTGGGGGTGGTTTTCAAGACTCTTGTCCTCTGGGTGACCTTGGGTGCCTCTTTCCTGGCCAGTGTCCCCAGAGGTAGGGCTGGAGGGGCTGGGTCTCCTTCAGCCCTCAGGGGACGCTGGGAGGAACAGGCCCAGGCCTGCTCGCGCCCCCTCTCGGGACCCCACAGTTCTGCTGCAGATGGGGCCGAACCCCCCACCCACCCCCGCCAGCCTGTGCCCTACTAAGGACACCTGGGTTGGTGTGAGTACGAAGGGGACTGGGGGGCTGCAGCGGGGGCGCCGGCCTGTGCCCTGTGCTCTCCCAGCCCCCCTCTTTGCCCCAGGTGGGGAATGCCGGGCCCCCCCACTGCTTGCAGCCTTGAGCAGGGCCTGGGGCAGGCGGAGGACGCTGCATGGAGCCCCTCCCGCCACACACAGACCCTCGTGCTCTGTTGAGTCGGGTGCAGGTGGGAGCCCTGGGGAACAGCACCTGCTGCCACCGTGGGGACCCCAGCCCTAGGCGTCCTAGCTCCTGTCTGCTCAGAGACACCTGCTCAAACACCCCTCGGCCTGGCCCGGCCGGCCTCTGCCCCGTCTGCCCTGTAGAGCACTCACCTCCCAGGTGCCTGCGGCGTCTTGCGTTGATGAGATCCTGGGCCCCGGGGAAGAGGGTGCTGAGGGCTCTGGGAAGCCTCCAGGGACCTCTCCTGTGGTCACCAGGCCGGCCGGGAGTGGCAGTATCCCCTGCTGCTTTCTCCACCAGGCAGCAGATAGGCTTCTGTGGACTCGTCCTTCCCAGGTGGGGGCCGGCCACCGGGCCAGTGCGGGGCCCCTCGTTCCTCCCCCGCCCACAGTTCAGAGCCAGGAGCCCACACTCACCCTGCACACCTTCCAGGCCTGCGCCCTGGAGCTGCACCCTGGAGCTGCTGGGGAGCTGCTGTCCGCTGTGAGGGTGCCGGTGCGTGTCTGCAGCCCTCCTCCTGCCCCTGGAGAGACAACACCGGCCCCTTCCTGGTGGGCGGGCTTTTAGGAGCCTGACCAGGGCGGGGCTGGGGTCCAGGCTCCACCCCGCCCTCAGGCAGGGCCCCTCCCTGTCGGACCTAGCAGCTGGCCAGCAGCCCCACAGCTCGGTGCTGCCCCCTGTGGGGGGGGTTGCAGCGCCAGTGCTTGCCTGGCGGTCATGGCTGTACTGGGGGACCAGCGTGGCCTGCCCACGTGTGGGGTGGGTCCAGGGCAGAGGCGCCCGTGCTCCCCCGTTGTGCTCGCTGTCTACAACCAGGCCTCACCCGCCCTGCTAGCTCCTTGGGCAGCTGTGCCACAGGGGGACGGACGGTGCCGCCAAATTGGGCTGAGTGGGGAGAGGCCTGGCCTGGGGGGCGGGGAGGAGGGTGCGTGCCAGGCCTCTCCGAGTGTCTCCCTGTGCTCCGGTGTGGGGTCTTCGCAGCCTCTCCCTGCCCCAGGCACAGGCCTCACCACCCTGGTCTCTCCCTCGGTACAGCCCATCTCCCTCCCCGAGGACCTGCCCCATGGCGCACGGGAGGCAAGCGCACTTAGCCCTGCTCTGCTCCTTGGGAAGGGTAAACTGAGGCCCGGCGGTGGACAGAGCCTCAGCTCTTCTTTCTCCCCATTTGCCAGGCCCTGTCTCCGTCCGTCCCCGTCCCCCACCGTCAGGAAGGCTGTGCTCCTGCGTGTGCCCAGCCTGTTCATTCTTTGTCCCCAAGGCCAGGATCCAAACTTCATGTGGAATGTGGCTCCTTTAACCACTGCCATCGGGGCCAGCCTCAGAGCACCTGCTGTGTGTGTGTCTTTAAAGGTTTTGCCATTGGGCGCGTGTGCTTGCCAGAGAGAAACGTGGGAAAGGGAGAAATCGCTTCCCTGAGGGATGGCCATGCTGCACTCCCTTCTCCATTCTCCTCTAGGGTTCTCCCTCCACCCCCCCACACACACCTGGTGTGATTTCTTTTTTTTTTTTTTTTAAAGAGTCATCGTCTGGGACCAGCAGTTGGCATAATGGCTATGTCGCTGGACTCCCATGTAGTTGACCATGGTTCGAGTCCCGAACCTGGCGGCTTAAACTCAGGCCGGGCACATGTGCATGTGTGCTCAAGATCCCGAGGAGAAGGGATTGCGGTGTGGCCATCCCCCCAGGGGGTAATTTCTATCTCTCTGTCTCTCTCTTTCTGGAGAGCGCAGGCGCCCTATAGCAAAAACCTCTCAAAAAATAAAAAGTTGGATTCATCAAAATAACTTTTAAAAGGTCATTGTTTAAAGCTGCCCGTGATATAAGTCCCAGCTGGTTGCAAATGTTGCCATTTTATTTATTTTTAAATTATTTATTCATTCATTTCATTTGACCAGAGAGACAGAGGGATAGGGAAAGTGAGAAAGCAAGCCACCAGGTCCAGGACTTGAACTGTGGTCAGCCATGTGGGAGTGGCCAACGCCCTTACCCACCACACTGCCTGCTAGTCCCCCGATGTGATTTTTAAACCACAGAATCTGGTGCTCGACCCATGGTTGGCCATGTGGGAGTCAGTGCTTTAACCACGTCAATTTTTTTATTTTGGAGAGGTTTTTGCTATAGGGTGCATGCGCTCGCCAGAAAGAGAGATAGAAAATAGGAAATCACCCCCCAGGGGGGATGGCCACGCCACAATCCCTTCTCCATTCTCCTCTCGGGATCTTGGGCACGCACGCACACGCACCCGGCGTGAGTTCTAAGCCACCGGGTCTGGGACTCAAACCGTGGTCGACTACATGGGAGTCCAGCGACATAGCCGTTATGCCAACTGCTGGTCCCGCCATGTCACTTTTTGACCCCGACTCCCAGCTCTTATTGACCACATGGAGCCAGCCCGACTGGGTGGACATGGAACCTGCAGGCTTCCCTCTCAGCAGTCTCCTCTCAGTCCAGGCCCACCCTGTCCTCCAGGCCTGGCCCCTTCCTTAGCTGTGCCCCACCTCTCCCGGCTTGCTCGGCGCTGAGGGGAGGGTGTCCCACCTGGCTCCCTGGATTAGGCCCCGTGAGAGCTCCCATGCAGCCCCCCGGGCCCCTGAGGCCCAGCTCCAACCTTCCCTGTCCCCAACGCCTCTCCCTGAAGCGTCTTCCCAGCTGCTGGGAGGGTCACTACAGGGGCAGATGCTGGTTGGGACCCGGGTACGAGGGGTCCAGCCCAGACGCAAAGGGTGTGTGTTCTGACAGGCAGGCCTCGTCTCCCCGGCTCCACACGGCCCTGGCCCAGCCTGACCACCCAGGGCAGCCCAGAGCCCTGCCGCCCGTGGTCACAGTCCCCGCTGGAGCTACGCTGGCCTCCCTTCTCTGGTTTGACTTCTGACCATCCTGTGCCAGGGAGGGGGGAGATGAGGCCTGGCGAGGGACGGCCCCTTGAGTCGCTGGCCAAGGTGAGTGCAGCCCTGGTCCAGGGGTGTCGCTGGCCCGTCCTGGGTCCTCCCCACCCTTCCTCCCTGGGTGCCGGCAGGGCGTACTGGGGAGGCTGCCCTTCACCCTGTGTCCCTGGATCCCCAGGACCCCTGTATGAGGCGAGGTGGAGGCCAGCCTCCTGTTGAACAAGCAGGGCAGCGAGAACAGCTCTGGCCGCC
>NW_006201156.1:542021-552300 GCF_000334495.1 Tupaia belangeri chinensis
CTGCAGCAGGGGACTGGGGGTCAACCCCAAGGCCCACGCTGAGGTCAGGTGGGGGGTGGCTTGGTCTGTGGAAGACCTCCCCTACATCTGGGGCTGGTAAGGGGTGGGGTCTGGGGCCCCTGCCCTGCCTGCCCACCCCTCTCCCACTGGCTGCAGGGGAGTGGCTCAGGCTAGCCAAGATGCCCCAGCCAGGCCTTGCTCTACTGGGACACAACTGGGCCCCATCTCCTCCTGTGCTCACAGTCCCAGTCCTGGTCCCCCCGCCTCACATCCACCCGCCCAGAGGTCCTCAGGCCCCTGCTGGTCCCCACACCTCTTACCACAGGGTCCCCGGCACCGGCTGGCCTTTTGTCCTGGATGAATTTTTTTTAACCTTTTTTTAAAAAAAAATTTTTTTTAGAAGTTTTTGCTATAGGGCATGTGCACTCACTAGAGACAGACACAGCCAGAAAGCGGGAAATCACCCCCCAGGGGGATGGCCACACTGCAATTCCTTCTTCTCTATTTTCCCCTTGGGATCTTGGGCACGCACGCACATGCACCTGGCGTGAGTTTAAGCCTCCGGGTTTGGGTCTCGAACCGCTTTCAACTACGTGGGAGTCCAGTGACACAGCCATTACGCCAATTGCTGGTCCCATTTATCGTTTTTTTTTTTTAATAGTTGCTACAGGGCACATGTGCTCACCAGAGAGAGAGAAGGGGAGCTGCTTGGTCTGAGACTTGTCCAGCGCCTCAGTCCCCATGCCACCTGCCAGAGCGGCTGAGCACTCACAGGAAGAAAGCACCCAATGGGGTGTGGTCACACCCCAGTCCTTTCTCCATCCCGTCAGAACTTGGAGCACCCATGTGTTCTTACCTGGTACGTCTTTGGTTTTTTTGGGGGGATGGGGGTTGTATCATAGGGCACGCATGCTCCCCGAGAGGGAAAAGTGACAAATCCCCCCAGGGAGGGTGGCCGTGCCACAGTCCTTTCTCCATTTTGTCAGGATTCGGGGCGAGCACACACACACCCAGCATGACTGGAGCTGCCAGGTCTGGGGCTCAAACTGCGGTCTGCCATGTGGGAGTCTAGCGCCTTAACCACCATGCTACCTTCTGGCCCCAATCTAGTATGTTTTTTGGAGTTTTTTATGTTTTTTTTTGTTTGTTTGTTTGTTTGTTTGTTTGGAGAGATTTTCGCTATAGGGCGCGTGCGCTTGCCAGACAGACAGAGAGAGACATAGAGACAGAAAGCGAGAAATCACCCCCCAGGGGGGATGGTCACGCCGCAATCCCTTCTCCTCCATTCTCCCGGGATCCTGGGCACGCACGCACACGCGCCCGGCGTGAGTTCTAAGCCACCGGGTCCGGGACACGAACCGCGGTCGACTATAACCCCCCGGGGCCCCGAACCGCGGTCGACTACGTGGGAGTCCAGCGACATAGCCATTACGCTAACTGCTGGTTCCCTGGAGTTTTTTATGTTTTAAAAAGAATTATTTCATTTTTTTCATTTGTGTATTTTCATTTGACCAGAGAGGGACAGAGAGAGGGAAAGTGAGAAAGCAAGCTTCCAGGTCCGGGACTCAAACCACGGTCAGCCATGTGAGAGTCTAGCACCCTTAACCAGCATGCCACCTGCCGGCCCCAACCTAGTATGTTTTTCAAGTGGCCAGGGCTGGGGTTCTTGCCCTCTCCTCCCAGAGCGTGACGACCTTCGAGGACTGTCACCTCGTTGGATTCAGTTACTGACCACGAGCGGACGGCAGGGAAGTCGCAGCTTCAGGACATCACTGCTGTTTTTAAAGCCGTGGACGTATTTTGACATGAACACTGTCGCGTGCAACCGTTTCTTTGTAAGTGACATTTTGGTCAAGCTCTCAGGCATGTTAGCGTGCTCACGAGTAGGTGACAGGAACATGCTTAAACATCGACCTCGAGTCATCGGTACTGGCCTTGTCACATGGAAGGCAGCACCGCATAGGGAGTGGGGGCGAGACGCGTGGTCTGTGCTTTGCAGTTATTTATTTTTTTTGGCACATGCACTTGCCAGAAAGAGACAGAAAGCGAGAAATCACCCCCTGGGGGGATGGCCACACCACAATCCCTTCTCCTCCATTCTCCTCTTGGGATCCTGGTCATGCACGCACAGGCATCTGGTGTGAGTTTAAGCCGCCGGGTCCAGGACTCAAACTGTGGTCGATTACATGGGAGTCCAGCGACATAGCCATTACACTAACTGCTGGTCCCAGGGGTGCAGCATTTGTAATAATGTGGCTCATGATCAGAATTTGCCACCAAGTTACTGTAGATTTTATATTACTTGGTAAAATGTAGCAACGATGAGGTGTCTCTCTCTCGCTCTTTCTGCCTCTCTCTTTCTGCCTCTCACCCTCTTTCTGCCTCTTGCTCGCTCGCTCTCTGTCTCTATCACTTGCTTTAAGTGAAAAATCCGGAGGCCCGTAGGGATTTCCGATGCCTGGAAACGGTGAACGTGAGTGTGTGCTGAGCCATCGGGGTGACCCTGCTCGTGTAGCTAGGCGTGTGTAATTACAGTTTGCATTCAAACTGCGATGTTCTTTTTCTTTAAATGTATCTTTTAAAAATTTTGTAACGGAGATGTGTTGCTTGTGTTGAGGCTCAGTATAGACATTCCAGTTTATCCCCCATCCTTACCGTGTACCGAGGTCTACGAAGCCATGTGCTGCCGTACTTTGTAAGCAGTTCCAGCGGCATTCCAGCAAGTTTGTCGCACTTTCCCACTGTCTCCAGGTGTGGGCGCTGTGACGTGGGTCTCTCCACAGCCCAGTGTCCTCCCCACTACGTACTCATATCCCCAACGTTTCCCGGCACATGGACATTACTAGGGGACCAGCAGATGATGTCATGGTTACGCCCCTGCATTCCCACGTACTTGATTATGGTTCAAGTCCCAGACCTAACGGCTTAAAACTTAGGCCGGGAGTGTACGTGCGTTCCCAATGTCCTGAGAGGAGAATGGAGGAGAAGGGATCGCAGCGGGACCACCCCTCCTGGGGGCGATTTCTGGTTTTCTCTCTCTGTTCGACGAGCACATGTGCCCTATAGCAAAAATTTCTCTCAAACACAAAGGGGGACCAGCAGATGGCGTAATGGCTACATTGCTGGACTCCAGTGTAGTTGGCTGTGGTTCGAGTCCTGGACCCGGTGACTTAAACTCATACCAGGTGTGCATGATTGCATGCCCAAGATCCTAAGAGGACAATGGGGAGAAGGGAATGAGGTGTGGCTATCACCCCTGGGGCGGGGGGTGGATCTCTCGCTTTCTGTCTCTCCACTGAGCACATGCACCCTATAGCAAAAACCTCTTTAAAAAACAAATGAAAAACATTACTCAGGGCCAGCAGGTGGCGAGGTGGCTAAGGCGCTGGGCACTCCCACATGGCCGACCATGGTTTGAGTCCTGGATCTGGTGTCTTCCTTTCTCACTTTCTGTCTGTGTCTCTCTGGTCAAATTAAAATAAATGAATGAAAAACAAACTAACAAAAACAGCATTATTAGCAGAACCAGACCAGCACGCCCAAGGATGTTACCGAGCACAGACTTCTGACAGGGACAAGGAGAGCGGCCACCAGGGTGTGGCTTTCTTTAGCAAACACTACTACTGACAAACAGGAGGATAGAAGTAATTTAAAACACCCAAGACACAGGGAATGCAGGGCTGCAACTTGACACTGCCATCGGTGGGCTTTGCATTTAGCATGTAAAAAGTAGCCCCACCGGGGAAGGTGAGGCCGGCAGGCAAGACAAAGCCCGTCAGTATCCCACTAGCTTCTGGTTGTACCAAAAAGTAAACTACCAGTAAGTGATTTTACCTCTTAAAAAAAGAAAAAAAGGCATTTACATCTAAAAAAAATCAAAAAATAGGCAGGATTCCCTCCTCCTCAAAATTGCTCCTAGAGTTACAAAAGCTTGATGGAGATACTCCTGTGGACAGTGAGAGGGAGCTGGGGAGCGCCGAGGGACCACGTCACTAGGACTGGACCTCCTCCTCGCCCCTCTGCCACAGGGCGCTCTCCGGTCTCAGCTCCGACTTCCGCAGGTGAATCTTCAGTGTCTCAGCCGGCACTGCAGCCTCTTCCCCTATGCCCCCCTTTCCTTTTCGGTCTCTCGTCTGAAGACCCCTCCTCCTCGCTGCCTTTCTGGCTGGTCTCCACTGCAGGAGCAGATTCAGCAGACAACCTCACCGTCTCCTCGTGGGCCCTTCCGTGGTCACCCCCTCGGCCAAGATGACCTTCCCCTTGAGCATCTTGGCACCGCCCCAGCTGCCGGGGCTCACTGTTCCTTATTTTGCTGCAGGGCATGCACGCTCACCAGAGCCAGTAAGGGGAAAGGTGAGAAAGCAAGCCGCCAGGTCTGGGACTCGAACCACGCTGGCTATGTGGGCGTCCGGCACCTTGACTTCCAAGCCACCTGCTGGCCCCGAAGCTGAGAGGGTCTTGTTCTGGTTATACAGGCTGAGCGGAAAATCTTTCTCCACGAAATGAGGCTGCAGAGAACTGGCCTCGCTGAACTGGTAAGCGAGCTCTCTGTGGGTTTGGGAGCTTCCCAGCTCTTCCGTAATTCCTCAGTGTCCTGGCCATTTGCTGCTAAGTCGTGGTCTTCCTGTTGCCTTTTCTCTTCCCCCAACGTTCAGCAGGTCTTTCTTTGTTTTTCTTACAAATTGGAGGGTGCTTTTGGTTCTGCGTACCCACAGAATGCGAGAGGCGAGCTGGGGGGCCAGCAGACGGCGTAGCCAATATGTCGCCAGACTCCCACATGGCCGACGGCCCAGATCTGGTGGCTTAAACTCGCGCCAGGCGCATGTGCATGCATGCGTGCCCAAGATCCTAAGAGAAGAATGTAAGAGAAGGGATTGTGGCGTGGCCATCCTCCCAGGGAGGTGATTTCTCACTTTCCGTCTCTGTCTTTTCCTCTCTGGCGAGCACAGGCACCCCTATGGCAAAAAAATCTTTTTCTTAAAAAAAAAAAAAAAGAGGGGCCAGAAGATGGTGTAATGGTTACGTTGTTGGACTCCCACATAATCAACCGCAGTTTGAGTCCTGGACTTAGCGGCTTAAAACTTAGTCCCGGTGCATGTGCAAGTGCACCCGGTATCGCGAGAGGAGACTAGAGAAGGGACTGCAGTGTGGCCATCCGCCCTGGGGGATGATTTCTCACTTTCTGTCTGTCTCTGGTGAGCATACACATCCTATAACAAAAATCTCTCTTTAAGACAAAGCCATTGGGGGACCAGCAGTTAGCGTAATGGCTATGTCGCTGGACTCCCATGTAGTTGACTGCGGTTCCAGTCCTGGACCCGGTGGCTTAAACTCATGCCAGACGCGTGTGCGTGTGTGCCCAAGATCCCAAGAGGAGAATGGAGGAGAAGGGATTGCGGCGTGGCCATCCCCCCTGGGGGGTGATTTCTCGCTTTCCGTCTCTCTGTCTCTCTGTCTGGCAAGCGCCATGCCCCCTATAGCAAAAAATCAAAAAAAAAAAAAAAAAAAGCCATCGGGGGATTTGTGACAATATTCACATGTCAGAGCTGCTCTGTCCGCTCCTCCCTTCTGCGGGGAAGACCGTGGTGCCCACGGGTGTGCAGTCACGTCCCGAAGGGGTCGGCGAGCGTTTCCTTCAGCGGGAAGTCTGCAGTGCTGTTTACCACCGGTGACCACTTAGGGAAGGGTCTGCAGGCCACACCTCGAGCATTGCAGGGCGATGTTGAGGAAGGCCAGGTAGCCTCTGCAACCACCCCGGCTGCTGGCTGCCCCGGTACCGCCGACAGTGCCTCAGCGCTTGACCCAGCTTGTCTCGTTCCACACCAGCCTCGTTGGCAGTGGAGGCTGCGCAGGGCTTCTAGCACCCCCGTACAAGGTAGAAATAACCTCCTCTCCCACTGGAGCAGCCGTCTGCAGCCCAGGTTGGGAACAGAACCGTAGTCGGCCGTGTGGGACCCACTGTCTGTGCTCAGGCTTAACCACTGTGCTGCAGGGCCAGGCCTGGAGGAACTTTCTTAGCATGGGAAGGTGGCGGGAAGGACGCAGTTTAGCTCCGATGGCTGGGATGGCCCTCTGAGACCCTTTGTCCGGGCCAGATGGGGATGACGGCCTCTTTCACTTTCTATTCAGGTGTCTCTGCCCACCTGTCTGTTTTCTGTCTGTTCTTCCTTCTGTCTGCCTTTGTGCTCTTTTCTCTTTTTTCTTTTTTTTTTTTTTAGAGTTTTTTGCTATGACAGAGCATATGAACTTGTCAGAAAGTGAGAAATCACCCACCAGGGGGATGGCCACGCCGCAATCCCTTCTCCTCCATTCTCTTCTCGGGATCTTGGGCACGCACGCACACGCGCCCGGCGTGAGTTTTAAGCCACCAGGTCCAGGATGCGAACCGTGGTCGACTACGTGGGAGTCCAGCGACATAGCCATTACGCTAACTGCTGGTTCCCTGTCTTTGTGTATTTCTGCGCCTTTTTCCCCCCTTTTAATAAAGGCTCAGTGCTATTTGAGTTTTATTTTTAAAATAATTATTTTATTAAACTTCATTTGTTTCTTTCAATTTGACCAGAGATGAAGAGAGTAAGCGAGTAAGAAAGCAAGCAAACCGCAGGTAAGCCACGTGAGAATCCACCTTGAACCACGCCACCTGCTGGCCCTTCTGCCTGCCTTTCTTAATGTCTTGTCTTTTCCTGTCTTGTCTCCCCCCACCTTTCTTGCTATTTTTCTGTGTATTTGCTTTTTAAATTATTTTATCGAACTTTATTTCGATTCAACCAGAGAGTGACAGTGTGTGGGGGGGGATTGAGAGAGGAACCTGCCCAGGTCCGGGACAGAAAGACAGAGACAAAGTGAGAAATCACCCCCCAAGGGGTTGCCACACACAATCCCTCCTCCATTCTCCTTTTGGGATTTTGGGCACACATGCACACTCCCCCTTGTGATTTTCAGGCGCCACGTCTGGGGCTCAAACAGCGGTTGGCCACGTGGGAGTTCAGCACCTCCACCTCCACGCCACCTGCCGGCCCCCCTTTCGTTTTCCGTATCTTTCTCGTTTTTTCTTTTTGTATTTTTTGTATTTGTTTTTCGTTTCCTTTTCTCTCTTCTTTCTTCCTGCCTTTCTCTCGGTCTGTGTTTTTGTTCCTTTTTTTCTTTTTTCTTTTTGTATAGGGTGTGTGTGCTCTCCAGAGACAGACCGCAAGAGACAGAGACAAAGCCCAACTGTGGTGGGCTACATGGAATCTAGCAGCATAACCGTTACGCCATCTGCTGGTCCCTTTGTTTCTTTGACTTTTCTGACTTGCAGCCTTTGTCTTTCCTCCTCTTCTGTTTTCCTGTCTCTCCGCCTTTCTGTTTTCCTACCTTGCTTCTCTGTGTCTTTTCGTTTCTATTTTTCTGTCTTGTTTTTTTCTTTATTTCCGACTTTGTTTCTTACTGTCTTTCTGTATTTTTTTCTTTGTCATTTCTGGCTGCTGTCTAACTTCCTTTGTGTCTAAGACAGAAGCAAATACAGAAATAAAGACAAAGAAAAACAGAAAAAATAAAAGAAAAGTAGATCGGACGTCAGAACAAGAGACAGAAAAAGACACACTCTGGCTGTCTTGGTCCTTCTGTCGTTTTTTCCTCCATGTTTCCTCCCATCTTTGTGTTCTCCTGTCATTCTTTGTGTCTGTCTGTCCTTCCGTCTGCCTTCCTTCCCTCCTTCCCTTCCCCTTCCCCTCACCTTTAATTTTGCCAGAGTGGAGGGCGCAGTGACTAATCACCCTAGGGGAAGGGCCAAGCTGCAGTCCCTTAGTTTTCCCCCTGGGGTTTGGGTAGGCATGTGCACATGCCTGGCATCATTTGCAGGCCACCGGGTCTGGACTCCAATTGTGGAGTCAGCAATGTGGGGATCCAGTGCCCTAACCCCACACCACCTGCTGGCCCACCTCTGTCATTAAACATTGTGCTAGGGGGCGTGTGTTCGCAGGAGAGTAAGTGAGAAAGTACCGCCCACTCTGGGTTGTGGTCACACTGCAGGCCCTTCTCCATCTCTCCTTCCTTTTGCAGTTTTGAGCGCGCACACACATGCGTCGAGCATTCTCCAAGCTGCTGGGCACGGGGCTCACGCTGTGCAGCTGGCCTTGGAGGACCCCGCAGGAAGGCAGTGCTAGTGCTGGGGGGAGGTGGTCCTGGCTAGGCTAGGCGAGGTGCATTTCTGAGCCTGTTCAGCAAAAAAAAAATGTGCAGCAGGAGGAGGAGGGGAGAGGCTTCCGACTCACTTAGCTGGCCTTCCGTGGGTGATTCCACTGGTTCTTCCCCACAAGCTGTGGGGATGGAGGCAGGGACAGCCAGAGCTCTGCTAAGGATCTTCTAGGCAGCTGGATCACTGGGGAGGGTCTGCCAGGGACCATTGCTCTGCCTAAGACAGCCCTGTGCCTGAGCTCAAAGCCTAAGGTGCCTGCAGAGGGGCTGACCCAGGCTGTATGTATTTTCCAGGTAATGGCTAGGCAAAGCAACAGCCCCATGGTGAGCCATGCCCATCTGCTCTGACCTAGCTGCCCACCTGCTATAGCACTTCCAGCACCAACTGAGCAAATACGGGGGTAGCACTTAGGTACTCTAAAATCCCAACCTTTCCAGGTCTCCAGTACTTAGGCACTCTTGTCAACGCACTCCCCTTCCAAGTACCGGGATCTCTGAGTTGGAATACCGAAGACTACAGGACATGGAAGGGGAGCAGGCTCAGAAACCCTAAGAACCTAACAATTGCAGAGGAAGAAGTTTCAGTTAGAATGCATAACCTGCTCTATTCCAGGGCCCTGTTCTTAGGCACTCAAACTCAGACTGACTACCATCCCTGGTCGATAGGCAATCTAAGCTGCCTACATTTCCAGTTCCTTGGTCATAGGCACACTCAATTTACTGCCCTTCCAGGTCCTCAGATCTTAGGCACTCTAAACTCACTCCCTTTAAAGGTCCCCAGTTTTTAAGGTATAGTGACAAAGATGAGAGGATCTGAAAGGGGAGGGAGCTTAGAGTGCCTAGGACAAGGGACCCCAAAGGGGAGCAAGCTTAGAGTGCCTAGGACTTGGGACCTGGAAGGGGAGCAAGCTTAGAGTGCCTAAGATCAGGAACCAGGAAAGGGAGCAAGCTTAGAGTGCCTAAAAACAGGGACCTGGAAGGGGAGCAAGCTTAGAGTGCCTAAGACCTGGGACCAGAAAGGGGAGTGAGCTTAGAGAGCCTAGGACCAGGAACCTGGAAGGGGAGCTAGCTTAGAGTGCCTAGGACCACCAGGGACCTGGAAGGGGAGCAAGCTTAGAGTGCCTAGGACCAGGGACCTGGCATAGAGTTAGTAAGGCAGTAGCTCTACTCCAGGTCCCTGGTCCTAGGCCATCTCAGCTCGCTCCCTTCCAGGTCTGAGGTCCTAGGCTCTTGAACTGAACCTTGGACCTGGAAGGAGAGTTACCATAGAGTGCCTGGGACCAGGGACCGGGAAGGAGAGCGAGTTTAGAGTGCCTAGAATCAGGGACCTGGAAGGGGAGCCAGCTAACATGGCCTAGGACCAGGGACCTGGAAGGGGAGCGAGCTAAGAGGGCCTAGGACCAGGAACCTGGAAGGGGGGCGAGCTTACAGGGCCTAGGACCAGGGGCCTGGAAGGGGAGCGAGCTGAGAGGGCCTAGAACCAGGGACCTGGAGTAGAGAAACTGCCTTACTCATTCTAATACAGGTCCCTGGTCCTAGGACCTATAAGCTTGCTCCCCTTCCAGGTTCCAGATCTTAGGCACTTGCACTGAACCATGGACCTGGAAGGAGAGCAACCATAGAGTACCTAGGACCAGGGACCTGGAAAGGGAGCAAGTAAAGTGGCCTAGGACCAGGGACCTGGAAGGGGAGCGAGCTTAGAGTGCCTAGGATCAGGGACCTGGAAGGGGAGTGAGATTAGAGTGCCTAGAACCAGGGACCTGGAAGGGGAGGGAGCTTAGAGTGCCTAGGACTAGGGAACTGGAAGGGGAGCTAACTGAGAGGGCCTAGGAACAGGGACCTGAAAGGGGAGCTAGCTTAGAGTGCGTAGGACCAGGGACCTGGAAGGGGAGCGAGCTTAGAATGCCTAGGACCAGGGACCTGGAAGGGGAGCTAGCTTAGAGTGCCTAGGAATATGGACCTGGAAGGGGAGTGAGCTAAGAGGGCCTAGGACCAGGGACCTGGAAGGGGAGCGAGCCTAGAGGGCCGAGGACCAGGGACCTGGAGTAGAGCAACTGCCTTACTCGCTCTACTCCAGGTCCCTGGTCCTAGGTCCTCTCAGCTC
>NW_006201156.1:552429-553975 GCF_000334495.1 Tupaia belangeri chinensis
GGAGCTAGCTTAGAGTGCCTAGGACCAGGGACCTGGAAGAGGAGTGAGCTTAGAGTGCCTAGGATCATGGATCTGGAAGGGGAGGGAGCTTAGAGTGCCTAGGATCATGGACCTGCAAGGGGAGTGTGGTTAGAGTGCCAAGGACCAGGGACCTGGAGTAGAGCGACCTCCTTTCTGACTCTACTCCAGGTCCCTAGTCCTCGGCCCTCTCAGCTCACTCCCCTTCCAGGTCCGAGGTCCTAGGCTTTTGCACTGAACCTTGGACCTGGAAGGACAGTTAGCATAGAGTGCCTAGGACCAGGGACCTGGAAGAGGAGCGAGCTTAGAGTGCCTAGGACCAGGGACCAGGAATGGGAGCAAGCATAGAGTACCTAGGACCAGGGACCTGGAGTAGAGTCAGAAAGGCGGTCGCTCTTCTCCAGGCCCCTGGTCCTAGGCCTTCTTACCTCACTCCCCTTCCAGGTCCGAGGTCCTAGGCTTTTGCACTGAACCTTGGACCTGGAAGGAGAGTTAGCATAGAGTGCCTAGGACCAGGGTCCTGGAAGAGGAGCGAGCTTAGAGTGCCTAGGACCAGGGTCCTGGAAGAGGAGCGAGCTTAGAGTGCCTAGGACCAGGGTCCTGGAAGAGGAGCGAGCTTAGAGTGCCTAGGACCAGGGACCTGGAAGAGGAGCAAGCTTAGAGTGCCTAGAATCATGGACCTGGAAGGGGAGCGAGCTTAGAGTGCCTAGGACCAGGGACCTGGAAGGGGAGCGAGATTAGAGTGCCTAGGATAATGCACCTGGAAGGGGAGCAAGTTTAGCCTGGAGAAGAGCGACCGCCTTTCTGAGTCTACTCCAGGTCCCTGGTCCTAGGCCCTCTCAGCTAGCTCCCCTTCCAGGTCCCTGGTCCTAGGCCTTCTTACCTCACTCCCCTTCCAGGTCCCTGGTCCTAGGCCTTCTTACCTCACTCCCCTTCCAGGTCCCTGGTCCTAGGCCTTCTTACCTCACTCCCCTTCCAGGTCCCTGGTCCTAGGCCTTCTTACCTCACTCCCCTTCCAGGTCCCTGGTCCTAGGCCTTCTTACCTCACTCCCCTTCCAGGTCCCTGGTCCTAGGTCCTCTCAACTCGCTCCCCTAGAGTGCCTAGGACCAGGGACTTGGAGTAGAGCCACCGCCTTTCTGACACTACTCCAGGTCCCTGGTCCTAGGTCCTCTCAACTCGCTCCCCTTCCAGGTCCCAGGTCCTAGGCTCTTGCACTGAACCTTGGACCTGGAAGGAGAGTTAGCATAGAGTGCCTAGGACCAGGGACCTGGAAGAGGAGCTAGCTTAGAGTGCCTAGGACCAGGGACCTGGAAGGGGAGCTAGCTTAGAGTGCCTAGGACCAGGGATCTGGAAGGGGAGCGAGCTTAGAGTGCCTAGGACCAGGGACCTGGAAGGGGAACAAGCTTACAGGACCTAGGACCAGTGACCTGGAAGGGGAGCAAGCTTACAGTGCCTAGGACCAGGGACCTGGAAGGGGAGGGAGCTAAGAATGCCTAGGACCAGGGACCTGGAAGGGGAGGGAGCTAA
>NW_006201156.1:562049-562307 GCF_000334495.1 Tupaia belangeri chinensis
GGACCGGGAGGGGGAGCAAGCCGAGAGGGCCAAGGACCAGGGACCTGGAGTAGAGCGACTGCCTGACTCACTCTACTCCAGGTCCCTGGTCCTATGTCCTCTAAGCTCGCTCCCCTTCCAAGTCCCAGGTCCTAGGCTCCTGCACTGAACCTTGGACCTGGAAGGAGAGTTAGTATTGAGTGCCTAGGACCAGGGACCTAAAGGGGAGCGAGCTTAGAGTGCCTAATACCAGGGACCTGGAAGGGGAGCAAGCTTAGA
>NW_006201157.1:0-706 GCF_000334495.1 Tupaia belangeri chinensis
TTCAATCTTTAGAAATAACTTGAGCAGAATGTGGCTTAGCTCTTCTTTGAAAGTTCTGTAGCATTCAGAGGTGAATCCATACAAGCCAGGGTTTTTCCAGGGAGGTTATTTATAACTGATTTGATCTCCTGGCTCGTTATGGACCTATTCAGACTTTCTATATCCTCCTGGCTCAATCGACATAGATTATACATGTCCAGGAATTTGTCCATCTCATCCAGATTATTTTGTTTCTTGGCATACAGATGTTCATAGTATCATTTAATAATGTTTTGTATTTTGACTCTGTCTGTTGTTATTTTGCCTGCTTCATTGCAGATCTGATTCACCTGGTTCCTTTCTCTCTTCTTCTTAATAAGTCTCACTAGTGGTGTATCGATTTTGTTTATCCTTCCAAAGAACCAGCTTTTATTTTCATTTATTTTCTGTATAGTATGTTTATTTTCTATTTCATTTATTTCTGCTTGTAACTTTATTATTTCCTTTCTCATGGAGTTTTTTTTTGGATCTTTTTGCTGTTGCTTTTCCAATTCTCTGAGGCATGATGTTAGGTGATCTATTTGCCTTCTTTCCATCTTCCTCTTATGTGCACTAATTGCTATGAACTTCCCTCTTATGACTGAGTTAGCAGTGTCCCAAAGATTATGGAAACTCATGTCCTTATTGTCACTGGACTCCATGAAACTTTTGATTTCAGTCTTTATTT
>NW_006201158.1:0-612 GCF_000334495.1 Tupaia belangeri chinensis
TCTTAAGACACCAGGTATGGGACTCAAACCACAGAATCAGCTTGGTGGGATCCAGAAGCCTAAGCCACGAGGCCTTGGTCTCACCTGCACCTGTCATTTAATTGTAAGTTGGGAGAGTGATAACTGTAAGCCAGGAGCAAAGGGTCTTTGTCCTTCCAACTATGCCTTGAAGGAGTGATGCAATGAAAGTCCCCACTCCACTGTACTCCTCCTGCTTCTTCCACTCACACAGCGAGGAGGTGTGCCTAGATTAGTGCTTTTTCATTTCACTACATAGAAATCCTTCTAAAAAATATTCTTTGGAGTGCCAATATGCACAACAGGTAAATAAGGTTGAGAATGAACATGTGGTTGGAGAAAAGGGTTCAAATCCTGTTGCTTAATTCTGTTTTCTCCTCACAGGAACTCTTGACCCCTTTGTTCTTTAAACCCAGAAGACATGCACCTAAGGCTTGTGTGGCCTTCTTGTGGCAATCTAGAATTACCAATCCAGGTGAAGCTGGAGTAGCTCTAATTTCTAATCTCTGAGTATTCTCCTTCTTTTTTCTATACATGATTTTTCATATTTGGCTCTTTTTCATATGGAAGCACTCTGTGTTTTGGTTCATTTTC
>NW_006201159.1:0-897 GCF_000334495.1 Tupaia belangeri chinensis
CATAATTTTTCCAGCAACCCCATATATTCTCTGTAAATCAGAGTGGAGGCCATCAGGTGGAATGATGGTGAAGATGTGAATTTCCACAGGCAGGGCTAACTGCATTTTGAATCTCGAATCTGGCAACTCACATTGTCACTTCCCTTTCCCTTTCTCTTCCTTCTCTGGTGAGTGTATATGCCCTTTAGCAAATTTAAAAATAATAATGGTAAGTAAAATTAAATAAATAATTCTTAAAAAAGAATTAGTGATAGTCAATAACATTTTTTTCTTGCAGTATGTATTTTTTTTTTCCAGAGTCAACAGATATTCCTGTCTTCTGTCTCAGAGACAAGTTTAGTACCTACAAATGCATGAATGTCTTCTTCTGGATTACAAACTGTTGTGTCTTACTTTGTTTTTCCTTTCTGTTTTTCTTTAAAGAATATTTAATTTATTTTTATTCACTATTATTTTTAAAATTTGTTTTAGGGCATGTGTGCTTACCAGATAGAGACAGAGACAGAGAGAAAGTGAGAAAGTGAGCCACCAGGTCTGGGACTTGTACCATAATTGGTCATGTGGGAGTCCAACATCTAAACAAACATGCCACTTGCTGACCCTATTGCCAGAGGGCACATGCATTCACTAGAGAGAGACACAGAGAAAATGAAGAAGTGAGACAGCACCATGGCCATGAAATGTTCATGTCGCAATAACCTCTGCACTATTTTTTCCTCTTATTGGGATTTTGTAAAACACGAAAGTTCTTTGTGTGTTTTCCAAGTCATCTGATTTGGGACTCAAGTCACAGTTTCGGTCATGTGGGATTCAGCCACATTAACTACCATGCCATGGGCAAGCCCTATTTTAATTTCTTGTTTTTCACACTTATTTGGCTTTGCAATTCCTTTATAA
>NW_006201160.1:0-813 GCF_000334495.1 Tupaia belangeri chinensis
CTAAGACAGTTGCTGATGACAAACTTTGAGCTTTCAAGTGTAAATTTGAATTTTGGAAAATGTGTATTTGCCACTGTGAGCATAACAGCTGCTCTCCTAGACAGTTCAGGCAACCATAACGGAGTACCATGGACTGGGAGGCTTAAACAACAGATTTTATCTCTCACAGTTCTGGAGGCCAGAAGTCCAAGATCAGGGTGCCACCATGGTTGGGTTCTTGGTGAAGGCTGTTCCCTTGATTTACAGACAGCCATCTTCTTGCTGTGTCCTCATATGGAGGAAAGAGAATTATAGCTAGCTTTCTGGCCTCTTCTTTTAAAAATTAAAAAAAAAATTGCTGTAGGGTACATGTACCCATTGGAGAGAGAGTGAGAGAAAGACTGGGAAAGTGAAAAACATCCCCCAGGGGAGGGTAGCCACATCACAATTCCTTCTCCTGCATTCTCATTTTGGGATTTGGAGCACATGAGTGCAGGGATCCAGTGTGTGCCTGGGGTCATTTGGTCCTGGACTCAAACTGCAGAGTTGGCCATGTGGGATCCAGTTGCCTTAACCAACACTCCACTGGCTGACTCTTTGGCCTCTTCTTAAGAGGGCATTAATCTCATTTATAAGGCTTCTGTCTCATGACCCAAATACCTCTCAAAGACCTCACCTCCAAATACCATTACATTGGGTTTAGGATCTAAACATATGAATTTTGTTGGGGACACAAACATTCAGTCTATTGCAGCTTCCCAATGGTTAGAGAATTTCTGATGAGATCAGTTGTGGTGTTTTATATGAAGGTAATTTTCAAAAATATTTATTGTG
>NW_006201161.1:0-846 GCF_000334495.1 Tupaia belangeri chinensis
GCAAGAAGTCAGCTGAGGACCTAGGGAAGGAGCAAGTGTGAAAGTACTTGGAGAGGGGAACCAGCAGGTGGCGTGGTAGTTAAGGCTCTGGACACTCCCACATGGTTGAACATGGTTTGAGTCCTGGACCTGGTGGCTTGCCTTCTCACTGTCTCTCTTTGTGTCTCTCTCTGATCTGGTCAGATTAAAAAATAAGTGAATGGATAAATAAAATTAAATAAATATATACTTTTTTTTAAAAAGAAAGTACTTGTAGAAACTGTAAAACATGTCATTTAAGTGAGCCATGCTTTTCTTACCTTGCCTGGATGTTGATACCTGTGTCCTGAGCATTCCCTTGGTCATTTTTACCAGTGAGTGGGGCCAAGGATATTGAAGCCAGCTCCTTGATTCCAAGCTCCTTATAAGCCTCCTCTCACAGATCCACTGTAAATACAGGAGACCAGGGGAAGAACTGGGCTTTTCCTTTGATTTGTTTCTTGTTGAGAAAATGGGTGAAAGAAGTGTGAATGTGTAGGTATTTATATCTGTGTGTGTATAATTTTTATTCATGCGTAGCTTCACCCTTAATATCCTCCTGTACTTAAAAAGGCCCAGGTTCCACATTTGACATATGATGTTATTGCTTGGTACAACTCATGAATAGTTTCATATTTGTTCTTTGTGGGAGTGTTCCTGGCCGAGCCTGATCTCCCATTCACTTAGATTGTATTGTTTTGTATGTATTGTCTATATAAAACTTTCATCATCTGAATAAATAAAAAACAAAAATAAAAGTAAAATCCATCAGTCTCTTACATGCCTCATTATCCACAGTTGACACAAGACATTGGGAAAAACAGAAAT
>NW_006201162.1:0-825 GCF_000334495.1 Tupaia belangeri chinensis
TGGCCCTGATGGCCTCAGCTCTGAGTTCTATTAAAAAATAAAACAACAAAAAAACTTTCAAAAAAAGTTAATCCCCATTCTGCTCAAGTTATTCCTAAAGTTCCCAAAGGGTGAATCTCTTCCTAATTCATTCTATGAAGCCTCTGTCACCCTTATCTTCAAATCAGATAAGGACAGGAGAAGGAAGGAAAACTATAGACCAATATCTCTGATGAATGTAGACACAAAGATTCTCAATAAGATACTAGGAAACCATATCCAACAATTTATAAAAAAGATTATACATCATGATCAGGTAGGCTTTATCCCAGGAATGCAAGGCTGGTTCAACATATGCAAAACCATAAATGTAATACCCCATATTAACAGGAAAAAAGAGAAAAACCATATGGTCATATCAATTGATACAGAAAAAGCATTTGATAAGATACAACATCCCTTTATGATTAAGACGGTCAGCAACATTGGCATACAAGGGTCATTTCTCAACACAATAAAAGCTATCTATGAAAAACCCATTGCAAACATCATCTGGAATGGAGAAAAGCTGAAAGCTTTCCCACTAAAAACGGGTACAAGACAATGATGCCCACTTTCTCCACTCCTTTTCGATATAGTACTGGAAGTCCTCACCAAAGCAATCAGAAAAGAGGAAAAAATTAAAGGCATCCAAATAGGAAAAGAAGAGGTGAAACGCTCTCTATTTGCAGATGACATGATTGTGTATATAGAAGACTCAATGATTTCCATGAAGAAATTTCTGGAAGTAATGCATGAATTCAGTAAAGTTGCAGGATACAGAAGTCTATAGCATTTCTATATACA
>NW_006201163.1:0-404 GCF_000334495.1 Tupaia belangeri chinensis
TTTTATATAGCATGTTCTGTACTACTAGATTATGGCTACATTAACCTACTTGAGCTCTTACAAGTATAAATTGATGAGATTAGATGTTCTGTGATTAAAAACTTGTACAGAGGGAACTGCCAATCTGAGCGATGTAAATTCCACTGCTCGTATCTCAGTGGTACGAGGAGACTCGTGTGGGATCAATATTATACATTCTTAAACTTGAAGCTAATGGTCGTCCCATGTAGTAAGTTGGACATCTCTGAATAGTTGGGGTAATGGAAAATTAGAACGAGACATCTTATTTAAGTTTGCACTTTGAAGTGTAGAGTAAGTTCTGGTCGTATAAATTTCACTGGAGAACACATGTGCATGAACTCCGAGGTGTACAGCCTCTGTTACATTTCACGGGACTTATAAGC
>NW_006201164.1:0-523 GCF_000334495.1 Tupaia belangeri chinensis
CTCCCATCTGCAGTAACAAAGCCCCTCTCTCCATATATTGCACTGTGGATATGGACAGTCACAAAAGCGTATCTGCTGATCGTATAAATGGTGGCACATTTTCCATCTGCTCATTCGAGAGCTTCTGTCAGGGCAATCAATTCGGCCTTCTGGGTGGAGGTTCCCACTGGCAAGGAGGACCTCCAAATTAAGTTCCCGCCCTGGTCTACTACTGCTGCTCCTGTCTTATGTACTCCGTCCTGCATAAAACTACACCCATCAGTATACCAGATTACTTCACTGTTTGCCAAGGCCGAGTCCTGGAGGTCATGTCATACGTGGAAGATCTCTATCCAAATCTGGGTTAGGCAGCAATGTGGCCAGATTCAAGGAGGTGGGCTCTGAAAAAGTGACTTGCGGGACATTTGGAGCAGTCCTTGATAATGAGCGCAGGACATTTGGAGCAGTCCTTGATAATGGGTCAGCCACAGGTTGGACATCCATCGCCCTGGGGGGTGTTTGAGGATACCCTCAATGGCATGGG
>NW_006201165.1:0-522 GCF_000334495.1 Tupaia belangeri chinensis
GTACTAAAGGTCACAGTCATATGAAATATAAATTAAAAATATTAAACAATAATAGTAATAAAACACCACCACTAGGTGGTATTTACTACCATGCAGGTAGGTAGTGAGGTGGTCAAAAGTACTGGACTTCTACATGGCCAACTGTGGTTTGAGTCCTGGACTGGACAGCTTCCTTTCTCACCTTTCCTCTCTCTGTCATTGGTCAAACTGAAAAATAATAATGATAATGTTAAATAAAGTTAAATATATACACCACTATAGAAAGTACTCCTCAAATCAGGAAGCAGTACTCCACGAGATGCCTGAAGTCCAAAAGAATACAAGAAATCTAAAAATGAATAAATAAAAATAAAACAAAACCCCAAACCAAAAAGAAGAGAAAATATCTCACTTCCTAAGGAACATTCTAACTCCCTTCTAATGAACAAAGTACATAAAAGTACATAACTGTTGGAAACTGAATTCAGGATATTGATCATACCAAACTCAATGTGATGTAACACAATTTCAGGAGATGAGAAA
>NW_006201166.1:0-4809 GCF_000334495.1 Tupaia belangeri chinensis
AGACAAAGGACCTTTTGTTATTTATTGAATTTGTCATTGTTTTAATTGTCAGAGGGCATGTCTTGCCACAGAGAGACAGGGAGGGAGAAGGCAGCCCTCATGGGGTGTGGTCACACTGCAACCCCTTCTCCATTTCTCCATCCTGCTGGGATTTGGGGTATATATGGATATGTGCCTAGTGTGTTTTTCAAGCTGTCAGGTCAGGATTTGAGTTACATTCAGCCATGTAGGATCAAGCTCCTTTAACCACTGGAAAGCAAAAGGGACAACCCTTTGCTGTTTCTTATGGGGTCTATTTTTTTTTTTTTAATTGCTGGTGATTCTTGATTGAGACCTATCTGTTTAACTGGAATTCCCTGTAAGAATGTCTGCTATACTTGACACAGCTCACTCAGGGGCAGGGGAGGAGGGGTGATGGAAAATCGTACTTAAATCGTACTTCAGCCTGTTTTCAGGGACAGTGGAGAACAGGATGGTCACTCAGCCAAATACTTTGACTGTCTTTTGATGCTGGATGTACCTTTTTTCCTGGCTGGTGACAGCCACATTCATTGCCCTAGGCTGGAAACAGACTCCTGGTAGTTGCTGCCCAGACTTTGGGAAAAGAGAACAGAGAAGAGCCAGAATTGGTGCATCTGGTTACTCCAATTCACAGCCTCAATAAAGCACTTTGCCCTTCAATTCCAAGGCCCCCAGTGTTCTCAGCATAAATCACTTCAGGCTTTGAGCACTCAGCTTGTGCTTTCATTTCTGCAATAAAACTCGGTAGTGTTGGCCTGCGAGATACTTTTCTTCTTAAATTTCACTCTTCCTGTTCTTTGGTTTTCAGGGGTTATAATTTCTTTTCTAGCTAAAATTTCAATTGCATATAAGAATTTAAAAATTATTTTTCTGTCATTTTTAGAGTTTTGCCTGACATCCTGAAGTGCAAAACTCATATCTACCTTGACATTTATATTTAAGATTCTTCCTCATGAGAAACAGTAATTACTTTGGGTCATATTTTCTATTAAAGAACTTTTTTTTTTTTTGAGAAGTTTTCACTATAGGGCGCGTGCACTCACCAGACAGACAGAGAGAGACATAGAGACAGAAAGTGAGAAATCACTCCCCAGAGGGGATGGTCACGCCGCAATCCCTTCTCCTCCACTCTCCTCTCGGGATCTTGGGCACACACGCACACGCGCCCGGCGTGAGTTTTAAGCCACCGGGTCCAGGATGCAAACCACGGTCGACTACGTGGGAGTCCAGCAACATAGCCATTACGCTAACTGCTGGTTCCCTATTAAAGAACATTTTGAAATCATCAAAGAAAACTCTTCCCTGTACAAATTTATACAGACAGGTTTCTTCATGAGACATCATGGCTTCACCCTCCTTTAAGTTTGCTGAAATATAAATACAACCCAAGGTTCTCCTGTGATGCTGTGTTTGCTTAGAGAGAGTGAGGGGGTAGAGAAGGAGGGAGAGAGAGAACTGAGAGCCACCTGCAGGAGGGAGTCCTCAACATTTCTGCCCGTCACTTTTTCCTTATTTTACTGAAATATTTTTAAATTAATGTGTAATAAGTGTACATATTAGTGGGGGTATAATGTGATTATTCAGTATAAGGATAATGACTGAATCAGAGTAATTAGCATACTTATTATCTCAATCATTGCCATTACTTGTGCTGAGAACATTCAAAGTCCTCCCTTTTAGCTACTTTGACATAAACAGCAAGTTCTTGCTATTTGTTTTCTCCCCACTGTATTTTGTTTTATTTATTTTATTTTTAGATTTTTGCCATAGGGCATGTGCACTCACCAAAGAGAGGGAGAAAAGGAAGGTGAGAAATCACCCCTCAAGGGGAAGGCCACACCACAGTCCCTTCTCCATTTTCCTCTCAGAATTTTGGGTATATACACACACGCACATGGAATATTTTCCAAACTACCCAGTCTAGGATTCGAACCATGGAGTTGGCCATGTGGGATCCAGCATCTTAACCACCACACCACCTGCTGGCCCTACTTGGTGTGTTCTATAACACTAGAAATTGTTCCTCCTATCTATCTGCAGCTTTATCTCCATTCATCAACCTCCCTCTATCCCTGTACCCATCCTTCTCAGCTTATAGTAGTCATTCTTCATCTTTCTATCATGATAAAGTCTTGTTTTTTTCTTTTTCGATTTCTACATACAAGGGAGAACATGTATTGCTTTTTCTTTGCCTGGCTTATTTCACTCAACATGCTATTCTCCAAGTTAACCCACCTAGTGTTAAATTACAGGATCCCATCCCTCTTAATGGCCAAACAGCATTCCATTGTATATGTGTATACACCACATTTTGTCTATAGCTTGACTGAAAAATGGGCAAGTGACCTAAATAAACAGTTCTCAAAAGAAGACTGGGCCAACCAAGAGGTGTGGTGGAGAAGGCAGCTGGATCCCAGACTAACTGTGTGGTTCAAGTCCCGGACCTGGCAACTTTAAAACTACACCAGGTGCATGAGTATGCATGCCTAAAATCCTGACAGGAGAACGAAGGATTTCAGAGTAGCCAGAGTAGCTATCCCATCAGAGGGTGCTTTCTCACTTTTTCTTTTTCCCTCTCTCTCTGTCTCCCATGAGCCCACACACACCCAATAGCAAATGTAAAAAGAAGAAAACATATAAATGACCAAGAAAACATATAAATGACCAACAAAAGTAACTTTAAAAAATGCTGAAAATCGCTGCTCATTAGGGAAATGTAAATCAAAACCACAGTGTAGTAACTTTTTCTCCCTAGTTACAAATAGCCCTTATCAAAAAGAACAAAAAATAATAATAATAAGTAAGAAATGCTGGCATGGATGCTGAAAAGGGGGTATTCTTTTACACTGTTAGTGGGAATGTCAATTAGTACAGCTAGGACTAGCAAGTGGCATGGTGGTTAAGGTGCTGGATTCTCACATGGACGACTGAGGTTTGAGTCCCAGACCCAGCAGCTTGAGAATCATGCCAGGGACATGTATGTGTGTAACCAAAATCCCAGGAAGAGGATGGAGGAAGGGAGAATGTGGTATGATGGCAGGAATTTCTCATTTTCCTTCTCAATGTGTCTGTCTCTCTACAGCGACCACTCATGCCTTAAGACAATACAGCGATCACACATGCCCTAAGACAAAAAAACCTAAAAAATAATTTAAATAATGTAGACAATACTGTTTCATCAGTACCTTGCCTCCTCACATCCTGGCTGCCCTCGCAGCTCCAAACTCTACTCTTTGTCTCTCTATGGCCATAATATGGTCTGCTAGGATTAGCAGCCCCTTTTTGTACCCTAAAAGTGAAATAATTCCTTTAGGAATGAAATAACTGCAAAATGTTGGCTCACCAACACTTTCACTTTCTAGTACCGAGAAGGATTTCCATACAGTTAGAGAATAATGGACGAGAGAGTGGCTGAGAGCAAATGATTGAAAAATGATTCGAAGTTAGGTAGGGAGGTAGTAAGTAACATCAGATATTGGCAGGGAGACACCATTTTGGTTTTAAGTTGAACAATCAAGGTCTGGATGATCAGTACGCACATAAAGACTATGTAGAGAGTTCTAAGACCATTAGCGTCAGAATAAGGCAAACTATATTTTAAAGCTATCTGTGCCACTGATTAAGCCTGTGAAGTGTTTCTAGAAATAATTTAACTATTCGTGGAGTTAAATTACATAAAACCCTAAGTATATGTATCTATTTTAAATGTATTCCCAGCTTAACTTCCCCTTTTCTGACTCTCCCAACATAAAGGAGGATTTCAGAGCCAAGAAAAAGCTTTACCTTAAAAAATTTAAAAAAAAGAGAAAAATTCAAAAACAGAGACAGAGAGAAAGAAGAGACGGAGAGAAAAGGGCAGAGTGGGCTCTACCAGGTGATTTCTCAGTAGAACATATCCCTGAAATCACTAGTTCTTTCTGTTCTTGGTGTTTTAAGGAGGAATGCTCTAAGGAGTAAATTATCTGGAAAGATTAGAGGTAAAGGTGCTTTGGCATGAAAGAATGAACTACAGACGATAGGAACATTATGTTCATTTAAGGGAGTGAAAGGAAATGAGGCTAACATTTAGACTGAGGGCAGGTGGAGGGCCAAATTGAGAATTTTGAACTTTACTAAGTAGCACTTGGAACCCAGTGCATGTTTATGAGCAGACACGTGACATGACTGGAAAAGCAATGTAGTGAAAGCAACCTGCCATCAATATTCAAGGTAGAGTGGAATTGGGAGACTGGATTCTAGAAAACAAAGTAAGGAGGATCATTTTTTCCTCTTTTAGGCAAAACAAGATGACAATAGGAAGAACATCATCAGGTTTTGCACTTATAAACTGTTTTGTTCTTTCCTAACTCCTTCCTGTGAACTATTTTCATTTTTTCTCCTTGTTTGTTTCTGATCCAGATCTGTTTGTCAATCACGAAATGCTGCAGGGATCCAGGAAGGGTAGTGCTCACTGGTGGCTGCTTTCTCCTTTAAGGCAACCATTCTCACCCGAGCTGACATACACTGCAGATTTTCTCAACCAGGGAGCACATGCCCTTCCCAAGAACCCACTTAGACCTTCGATTGTCCTACCTCCATGTCCAAATTACACCTCTGCTACATTTCCTCACTATCAAACAGAGCTGTTCTCTTGATACCATACTACACCTCTTTCCAGAATTCAAGGACAGAGTCTCTCTATGCAACCCTCTTCCTTCTAACTCCGCTCAGGACAATTGCAGCAACTCTGTTAGCCAGACGGCAGTGCCAACGCCTCACATTCACCTCCCACTGGCTAGGGGGAAAGAG
>NW_006201166.1:4840-7963 GCF_000334495.1 Tupaia belangeri chinensis
ATGATAATCTGACAATTACAGCCTTCCTAAACCTGTTCCAGCAGCATTTGCCTCTCACTCTTACATCTTATGCAGATAGCTGGGTGTTCAACAGCCCCTTTGAGACAGATTTTTCAGTTTACTCTGTGTGCTAACCTGAATGGTGCAGCTCCTGACTAAGACACGGAGAGAAACGGGAAGAGCAATGAGGGAAATGGTTGTAATGCAAAAGCAACAGAGAAAAGATGCAAACAAATAATTTTCATGGGGCTCATATGCTGTTCCTATTGTCCTACAATAAGAGCAATCGAACTTAAATGCCAAAAAAGGTTTTTATACGAGAACTGAAAACAGAGAGAGGGCAAATGGAAGGGCTGGAATGATCTTGTTAGACGTCTTCTCCCCTAAGAAAGAACCTTCTGTTCCTCTCATACATTTCTTTCATATACGGCCCCAGCTGTACCTTACCAGGAGCAGATAACACTATTAAGGACAAAAAGGTTTAATCAATAATGTATTTTACATATTTAAAAATACATAAATATACTTTTCTCATGAATAAAGCAAAATACCCCTGCCTGACCTCCTAGGACTGCCATAAGTGACATACAGTTATTTGGAGTCAGTGGCCCTGAAATCAGCCCCGTTTCTGCCTTTTTCTCTTCTTTAGACCACACTTGACCAAATTCTTTTTTTCTTTTTTTTGGAGAGGTTTTTTTTGCTATAGGGCGCGTGCACTCGCCAGACAGAGAGAGACAGAGAGACAGAAAGCGAGAAATCACCCCCCAGGGGGGATGGTCACGCCTCAATTCCTTCTCCTCCATTCTCTTCTCGGGATCTTGGGCACGCACGCACACGCACCCGGCGTGAGTTTTAAGCCACCGGGTCCGGGTAGTCAACTACGAACAGTAGTCAACTACGTGGGAGTCCAGCAACATAGCCATTACGCTAACTGCTGGTTCCCTGCCTAGATTCCTTAATGACTTACAAATCACAAGTCTTTGAACTATTTACTCTTGTTTTTTTTTTTTTTTATTTTCTTTATCCCACTGTCCTGGTGATACATATGCTTAATTTAAGATCTATGTCTGAATGCCTGAGGCTTCAGCTAAGGTCCAAATAAGGCATGGGAGGAGATCTATCACCTCCCTTACTACAGAGCTATTTCTTAAATTAGTGCAACCTAATGTCATATTAAGTTCTTTGACAGGCCCTTCCAACTATCGATTGACTCTTATCAAATCGATGGCCAGCCAAATAGTTACAACTGAGAGGAAGAGAAGTGATTCCCTCCCACAACCCTCTAGCTCTTACTCTACTTAACTCCAAAATACTGAGACAGAAAATAGCATGTTCTCCTTTGTCTCTTGCTCCTCCTTTACCCATGATTAATCAGAGGCATACTGAAGGCCCAATCTTCAACCCTCTGTTCATCTCTCTATACTTCTTGTCCTGCAGGTCTCACTCATACTCGTGCCATCAATACAAGCTACAGAAAACTCACTAGTCTGCAAACCTCAGCTTCATTTAAGGATATGTGATGGGTTCATTCATGTGAATGTCCATCATTGTCTGGAACTCTTGCCCTTAATTTTTCTGTCAGAAACATTTCTTCTCTGAAAACCTTGCTTTGTGTTTAGCATGCCCACCTGGCACCCTAGTTTTTAAAAATGCCATGTTTTCTTCAATAAAAGTATTAATATAGTTAATAATCAAATTTACGTAGAATGCATAGAAACTATTAAAGAATATCCAGAATTTCATATTCTACCAGTAGGGAATATTTCTTCACTGAATCTCACTGTCATAGCAGGTAATTTTTTTTTTTTCCCATTGGGCATGTGCACTTGCTGGACAGAGACAAAGAGACACAAAAAGAGAGGGAAAGTGAGAAATCACCCCCTAAGAAGGTTGGTCATATTGGACACGCACGCACACATGTCTGGCATGCTTTTTCAGGCCACCAGATTCAAACCTTGGAGTCGACTATGTGGGATCCAGCATCTTAACCATCGTGCCACCTGCTGGCCCTCAATTTCTTTAATCGATTCAGCTTTCTCCTTGAGTCAGTTTTGGTAATTTCAATCTTTCAGGAAAAGTTTCTAGTTCATTACCACTAAAAATAAACCTTTAGGGCCCAACAGTTGGCGTTATGGCTATGTCACTGGACTCCCACGTAGTCGACTGTGGTTCGAGTCCCGGACCTGGTGGCTTAAACTCATGCTGGGCACTTGTGCATGCATGTCCAAGATCCAGAGAGAATGGAGGAGAAGGGATTGCAGCATGGCCGCAATCAATCAGGGGTGATTTCTCACTTTCTGTCTCTCTGTCTCTCTCTGTCTTTCTGGAGAGCACAAGTGCCCTATAGCAAAATCTTCTCAAAAAAAAAAAAAATAGCATAGCTTATTTGAGCAAAGAACAGTTCATGAATCAGTCCTCAGAAGAGCTCCACCGAACAATGCAGGCAGGCAGCATTTATAGATGAAAACAGGAAGCGACATACAGGAACATCTTGATTGGTTACAGCTCAGTGTCTGTCTTACTTAGGTATATGTGATCAGATATTGCCTATATGGATGGACAGGGTCTGAGCAGGTAGCAGCTTGGCTGCTATGATTGAAAACTGAGCTATTTGTTACAAGGATATATGCTAATGTTAGGCTGCCATTTGTTTACATACTAAGTGAAGTTGTATTTGCTATGTAGGAACTCAAGATACGGAGGCAGCTTTAGGCCAAGTTTAACTTAACTTAGCAATGTAGACTGTCAAATATATTGACTTTTTAAATTTATTGATGCTTTTATAGTATTCCCATGCTTTTTAATATCTGTATGATCTGTTGTGATCTACCCTTTTTCATTTCTGATATTGGTGATTTAAGTTTTTGCTCTTTCTCTCGATTCATCTAGCTAGAGGTTTATCGATGTATTGAGCTTTTCAAAGAATCAGCATTTGATTTTATGGACTTTCTGTATGTTTATCTATTTTAAAATTGCATTTATTTCTACTCTTATGACTAATCTTGGACTTAGTTTGGTCTTCTTTTTCTTTTTTTTTCTTTTCTTTTTTCTTTTTCTTTTTAATTTTTTTTCTGAGGACACGTTCCACATTCTATTTACATTTTAAGACTAACTTTAATCTCA
>NW_006201167.1:0-732 GCF_000334495.1 Tupaia belangeri chinensis
ATTCAGGGGCTCCCATCTTGTGCAAGTTGGTATAAGGTCACCTAATTCTTTGATGGACTTGACCTCATTCAGGTAATGCACAATGAAGTCATTCACACAGGGGTCATTTTTATCAGTGGCCAGTTTGTGCAGGTCCAGTAGTGAATGATTCCCATTTTTTCCAAGTATAATGCACACTACGTTGCATTCAGCCCATTATATCCTGAAGGAAGATACAGCCACCTTGTTGATTCTGCAGCTTCATGAGTTTCTCAACATGTTCCCTTTCCTCATGAGGTTGGTGGAGGAAATATTTGCCAATCATCTTGGTCAAAGTAGAAAGACATGGACAGGTACAGCAGGAGGTGTAGAGCTCTAGGTGTTGATGGTGGCCTCTGAGTCCTGGTGGTAGTTCTGGTGCACCTGCGAGGAGAATAGAGCAGTCATCATGGCGGGCAGCTGAGAGGCAGCGGAGATGGCGGCTACACAGTGCTGGAGCTGTGGCTGGGGCCTTGGAGCTGTCTGAGAACGCTGAGAGTTGGTGGCAGAGGACTGGTTCTGGGTGGCTGGTCTGGATGGGGGACAAGAAGCAGGTTCCATTCAAGCACCCCAGGAAACCACAGCAGAGAATGTCTCTGTTGTACTATAAGGTAAACTGAGTGTAAAATTGCTGGTGCAAGAATGAATTACAGGCATTTTCATGAATAAATTATACTTTCAAACTAAGATGCTCATCCCAAGAATTTCTCCTTT
>NW_006201167.1:1460-2598 GCF_000334495.1 Tupaia belangeri chinensis
CGCCCAGCGCACCTCAGTGGGGAGGGTGTGACCTGGGGCCTGGGGAGAAGCAGGGACAGACTGGCAGAGACTGGAGGCCCAGGCCCTGCAACGCCCTGACACTGCGTCCTGCCTGGACAGCAGACCACTTCCCGGGTCCCTTGCACTGGGGGCTGAGACCGGCCATGGCCCTGAGGACAGGAGCTTCTCCAGACACCAGAGGGCACCGGCCCCAGTCTCCACCCCTTTTCTGCACCATGTCCGGAAAGGACCATCGCTGGTGGAGAGCTGATGGAGCCATGCAGACAACACAAGCTGGTAAAGAGGCTGTCTCCCATGGCCTGGGCTGGGAAGAAAAGGTGAGACAAGGCCGGTGGTTTACTGACCCTCCTTATGTCGTTTTACTGGCCTGTAGTCAATTTCTCTGCCATGAGTTTTACTGTTATTATGGTACCTTGCAAGGGTAAAATATAAGCCCCAACCATTACAATTAGTGATCTTGTAGGAATGTAGTTCCCTAAGAAGAGGGCCGGGAAGTTCGAGATTCCCCACTTGTCTGTTTAAGCCTAAATTAACATACGTTAGGTCAAATTAGTATAAGCCAAAGTAGCATCAGTAACATATAAAAACTAAGTTAGGTTAAGGCTAGTTTTATGTAAATACCCCTTGTTAAAGCTACAGGCCAAAGTTAGCTCTGCTAGGCAAAGTCAGCACATTCACCCAGAGATAAATCAGAAGAACTCACTAATTGATAGACTCAGCAAATAAAACAAAACTCATGGTTTTTTTTTTAAAAGGAAAACCCTGACTGGCAACAGACAGGATGAACAAACCTGAGGGCTCCTGAGAAAGATTAACTACCTTAGCTGGGAACTCTTATCTAAAGCAACAGGTAGCTTTCAGCTACAGAGTTTCTCATCTATGTGCTGTTGACTATGAAAAACTGCTAATAAAACATTCTGTGTTGTCTCCTGAGCTACAAGATCATCCCTTTCCCATATAAGATCATAGACTCACCTTCTATTGTTGTAATGTATGGATAGTCCATATATTAACTGTGTCTTTACTTAACAAAACAAGATTTCTATCTAGGTCTTTGCAATCAGCAATGTTATCGCCCTGGCCTAAGACTGAAACTATCAAACATCCTGCAAGCCCC
>NW_006201168.1:0-23660 GCF_000334495.1 Tupaia belangeri chinensis
CAATAGTACCCCCTTGCCTTTCTCTTGATGACACCCAATGGACTGCACTCACTGTGGGGTCACCCCAGATGCTCAGCAATCCAAACACTGGATTTGAAAAGGGTCCAGCAAAGGAGGTAAACGAACGATGGGAAGGAAGAGGTTGAATCGGAAAGGTTACACACTGTATGTTTCCAACTCTATAACATTCTGGAAAAGACAAAACTAAGGAGACAAAAAGATTGGTGGGTACCACGTGTTATTAGAGAGAGGCAGATAGCAATGGAGGAAGCCATAGTTTTAAGGAGGCCTAAATCCCACACCAGAACATTTGGTGCCCAGGCACTGAGAAACCAATGTTTGCTTTATCCACATCATCACAGTCCGTTTCTGAGCTGCTTGTTTTCTGCTTGTTCTGGGGCTAGATACCCGAAGAACGGAGGTTGTAGTGGCCTTCTGGGATCTACAATCTACTTAAGGAAACAACATAATGGATAAAAAGGAGAATGAGCACAAGCAGCTGATTCAACCCAGGATGGTTCCGAGTACTGAAACATGTGGTGGTGAGGACAGGTGTGGCGGTGAGGGCAGGTGTGGCGGTGAGGACAGGTGTGGTGGTGAGGACAGGTGTGGCGGTGAGGGCAGGTGTGGCGGTGAGGACAGGTGTGGTGGTGAGGACAGGTGTGGCGGTGAGGGCAGGTGTGGTGGTGAGGACAGGTGTGGCGGTGAGGACAGGTGTGGTAGTGTGAATAGGTGTGATAGTGAGGACAGGTGTAGCAGTGAGAACAGGTGTGGTGGTGCGGACAGGTGTGGTGGTGCGGACAGGTGTAGTAGTGTGAACAGGTGTGGTGGTGAGGACAGGTGTGATTAGCCAGTAAGGCAGCAGTGTGAAACAGTGAACAGCGGGAGCAGTGGTGAAATGATGCAAGGTGCAGAAGACTAGATAAAGGTGCAGAATTGGACAGAGGGAAATCCAAGGGATGATCTCAGAGAAGCTGACTTCCGAGTGGAACTTTGCAGAGGGTGCTAGGCGTAGATTTTCAAAGGCGGAATTCGGTTATCTACAGACTCTGTTTTAACTTCTGAAGACTTAGAAGGTGGGAAGAACCTCCAGCTGAGGGAAATGGAGCAGTAACCTGCTCTCTATTCTGTGTACAGAGATCTGCCTGGTACTGCCGGCTTTAGCAAGAGGGCCTGGTGTCTCCACCCAGGAATATCCTTCACTACACTGTCAGTACGCTTCTGCAATGTGGGTCCTTCACTGGAAGTTTCTATTAAGGACCTATCATGTGCCCAGTGCACTATAGAGGTAAAACATGATTACAGTAGGGCCAGCCATGGTGGCACAGTGGAAGTGCAGCATCCTGGTAACCTACAGAACCACCCCTCTGACCCAGACAGGAGTTCAGAGACAGCGAGATGTGTGGTGAAGCAAGGCTGCTTGATGCGCTGAGCACTCAGACAAAGCTCAGATCAACAGCCTGGCCTACAATGGAAAGAAAGGGTCGGAGTGAGGAGACTATGGGGAGGTAGGCAAAGCATGAGACAGAGCCAGGAGCGTAGAGAGCCTCTGAGATGAGATGCCCAATAACTGGGGCTTATTTTATAAAACATCCTCTCGGATGGGGAGAGGACTCCTGAGGTATGCACGACCTTTAAACTGTGCCTTTCCTCATAGAGTCCCTGTCTGTAAAGCAGGATGCAGGCATGCATGAGCGCTTAGCACTCTACTTAGCATATAGTAAATGCTTAATAAGGATTCGTTATTGTTGTTCTAAACATGAGCAGAAGCAGCAATGGCTCCTAGAAGGGAAGCTGCCCGAGGAACCCACACACCCCGTGATGACAAATATGCATCCTGACAGCATGCTAGAAGTGCTCAGAAAGCATTCTGCCCAGCCGATGCCTGCTGCTTCAGGGGACAGTGCTTGAACAGGTGTGGTGGTGAGGACAGGTGTGATTAGCCAGTAAGGCAGCAGTGTGAAACAGTGAACAGCGGGAGCAGTGGTGAAATGATGCAAGGTGCAGAAGACTAGATAAAGGTGCAGAATTGGACAGAGGGAAATCCAAGGGATGATCTCAGAGAAGCTGACTTCCGAGTGGAACTTTGCAGAGGGTGCTAGGCGTAGATTTTCAAAGGCGGAATTCGGTTATCTACAGACTCTGTTTTAACTTCTGAAGACTTAGAAGGTGGGAAGAACCTCCAGCTGAGGGAAATGGAGCAGTAACCTGCTCTCTATTCTGTGTACAGAGATCTGCCTGGTACTGCCGGCTTTAGCAAGAGGGCCTGGTGTCTCCACCCAGGAATATCCTTCACTACACTGTCAGTACGCTTCTGCAATGTGGGTCCTTCACTGGAAGTTTCTATTAAGGACCTATCATGTGCCCAGTGCACTATAGAGGTAAAACATGATTACAGTAGGGCCAGCCATGGTGGCACAGTGGAAGTGCAGCATCCTGGTAACCTACAGAACCACCCCTCTGACCCAGACAGGAGTTCAGAGACAGCGAGATGTGTGGTGAAGCAAGGCTGCTTGATGCGCTGAGCACTCAGACAAAGCTCAGATCAACAGCCTGGCCTACAATGGAAAGAAAGGGTCGGAGTGAGGAGACTATGGGGAGGTAGGCAAAGCATGAGACAGAGCCAGGAGCGTAGAGAGCCTCTGAGATGAGATGCCCAATAACTGGGGCTTATTTTATAAAACATCCTCTCGGATGGGGAGAGGACTCCTGAGGTATGCACGACCTTTAAACTGTGCCTTTCCTCATAGAGTCCCTGTCTGTAAAGCAGGATGCAGGCATGCATGAGCGCTTAGCACTCTACTTAGCATATAGTAAATGCTTAATAAGGATTCGTTATTGTTGTTCTAAACATGAGCAGAAGCAGCAATGGCTCCTAGAAGGGAAGCTGCCCGAGGAACCCACACACCCCGTGATGACAAATATGCATCCTGACAGCATGCTAGAAGTGCTCAGAAAGCATTCTGCCCAGCCGATGCCAGCTGCTTCAGGGGACAGTGCTCCGGCCAAGCCCCCAGAATCCTGCCAGCTACCATGGGCGTTCCTCACCCCGTGTCTGAAAGCCATGGGGGGATGCAGAGGGACAGCCTGGGATTGTGGCCTCCTGTTCTGTCACAGCATGTACTATGGCAACCACCCTGCAGCCAGCCAGCCAGCCACGACCTCAGCCCCCAGCATGTGGTCGGCAAGGAAACGCTGCTTTCTTCTTGCCAGGGAAGATGTGACCTGAGCAAATCAAGCTGCCATTATCTCGGGCACAGGCAGTCCTGAAGCCCGCATCAGTGCATCATTCCGTCCGTTTCTTGAAGGAGCGGATCCTAGGGTTAGCTTTAGAATTCACACTCTACTCGCTTTAGCAAGGAGACAATTCTGCTGATTAGCACGGAGATAAAGCTGCTTTACCCAAGTCGGCACAGAAGGAGAAGCCTTGGCTGGTCAGGAAGACAAACTCAGTGTTTTCGAAAAAGTAGATAGCGCCCTCGAGAACTTTCACTTCCTCGCCGTCGAAGCAGCTCTCCTCGTTACTATCCAGGTTTTGTGTGGCCAAGGGTAAAAGATTCCAAATCTTGGGCCCCTTTTACTTTGCTTTCTGGAGACTCTTTCTCCACAATTCTTTTTGCACCACTATCTGTGATTTTTCTGTTTCTCAGCTCAGCTGATTAGGAAGCTTTCTACACCGGAGGTCATTCATTTGGAAATATTTATTGAGGACCTACTCTGTGCCCGGTGCACCATAGAAGTAAAACAATGGATCAGAGAGGGCCAGCCATGGTGGCACACTGGTAATGCAGCACTCTGAAATGCCACGGCTGTATGGGAAGGTCCTGGGTTCATGTCCCAAGGTCTCCCCATGCACGCATCTCTACACATGTACCTCTGACTGGCTGGCTGAGCTGAGAGAGGACCACTGCATGAAGACGCTTGGAGATGCTTCTCTTTCTGTCTGTCTGTCTGTCCATCTCTCTCTCATGGAAGAAATTAAAAAATATATATATGAATAAATAAAACTATCAGCTCTTTAGGATGCCTGTCCACATGGCGGGTTCACAAACATGGAAAAATGCAGCGTGATAAGTTCTATTATAGGATTCCGTGGAGTGCCCCTAAGAGCGTATACCCATAACCCCCCACCTGACCAATGTCTTAGTTTACCCCTGCCTAAGAGAATTGTTTTCACAAAAGTACTAAGAGGCAGAAAGGCTTTTAAGATGAAAAGGAATTAACTTCTGGGGTAGAAACTCCTTACCAAGGAGAGAGATTGGGGGGCAGGACTTGCCCTTGCACTTTTCAATCATCCAAATCAACCCTCCTGAGAAGGCATTGCCAGGACCCATGATTGCAACTCAACGCTCTCCCTCCCCCCACCTTCACGGCAACTGTTTTATCAAAAGATCACCCAATAGCAACAGGTTTCTCCACAGGGTGAGGAAGGTTTGTATGCTGTTGAAAAAAGTAAGATCTATACTGTATCTTTAAACTAAGGACACGATTTCTCCCAAGGTTCAAATTCCTTTTCAGAGGAAGAAAATCTCAAGAACGTGTTCCTGCTGCACCCCCAGCCTCCTGGGAAAGAGGTGCTAAGCCGGGTTTCTGCTCGTGGAGCGGGCACAGTCATGGGTCTGTTTAAGTAGCATCTGCTAAAATGAGGCATTACCTCAGCTGGCATGGTCTCCCCCTTTGGTGAAAAGCCAAAAGGTAAAAGGGATATAGTTCTTGCCTTTTTACAACCAATTTTTGACTAAGAATGATGTCATTGGATGATCTCAGTGGCAAAGAAAAGAGGAAGTGTCCTACACATTTCAGGTACCTTGGGAAGAGCCCTAGCCTGGAACTCTGGCCTGCCCACTGCCAGAAAACATGGCCAAAGTTAAGGCCAATCATTCATAGGCCTCACTCTCACTGAAGCAGACCCTCATTTTAAAATAAACAAAACTGGGAGGAAAGGGGAAAACACACACACACACACACACACACACACAACAACACTGGACTTGGATCTGCAAGGCATTCGAATATCCACAGGATAAATACTCTATAGAAGGGCCCAATCCAGCAGACAGAGAAAGAAAGAACTCAGATCCTAACCCCATCTTCGGTCAACAAGCTGGCTTAGCCAAGGTGGCACAGGTGTAGGGTGCCGCTCTGCAGGGCTAGGACCACATGGAAGACCACAGTTTAGGTCCTGGGTCTCCTGGAACATTCAGGGAACACAAGTATGTACCTATGATCCTAGCTGGTCGGAGGGTTGGGAGAGGAGGGGGCACAATGTGATGAGACCCTGTTGAAAGTGCCTGGTTCGTTCGTTCGTTCATTCGTTCGTTCTTTCTTTTTCTTTCTTTCTTTCTCTCTCTCTCTCTCTCTCTCTCTCTCTCTCTCAAAAAATAAGCAAACTTAAAAAAGATAGTTAATAACCTACCTGTGAGTACATTCCCATAGGACAGAGCCCATATAATAGTGCTCTCTCTTCAAGGCCTTATGAGTGATCGGTGTTTTCAGTGCTGTAGACAGTAAGGAGAAGAGCAGTTAGTTCTGTGAGCTGGGATGGTCAAATAAAGCTTCGCAGAGAACATGGAATTTGTGTTGGGTCCTTTGGGCCCAGAAACGGTAAGGCAGACTTAGCACCAACAATTGTTAACTCAAATCACATTTTCAGGCAGCTGAGTCTAGGATTTGAATTGCACATGTAAGAAGTATAACACACTCACTGAGTTATAATTTACTGAGGCTTGAGCTGGCTTATGTATTAATTCCTGTTAAACTATGAGTTGACATTAACTGGAAAGATTTGTTTTTATGAAGTGACTGAGTCAATTTAAGTGGAAATAAATGGCCACCTTTTTCTAATATAACTAATCCACATTAAAACAAAAGCATTTGTTCATTCTACAGACACTGCATACCTGTGAGTGCCCGTCAACATGTTGGCACTAGAACCACATAGACAACAGAACACATAAGACTCTTGCCTATGGAGCTTATAGTTTGGTAGGGGAAACAGATGAAATAAACAAAGTATCAGGAAGTAAAAAGGTGAAAACAAAACCGAGTTATGTTCTACCACTACTACTTCAGATTGGGTAGTCAAAGAAGAATCATTTGAGGGAAGTGACATTTAATAAGAAACAGATGACAAGAAGGAGCTGACATGGCAGATAGAGTAGTGGGATTGTGGCTGGCAGAAGGAACACGCGTGAGGGGTCTAAGTGTAAAGAAACAGACAAGGCCAGGGCTGAAAAGGAATGGGCAGATGGGAGGGAGGTCCAAAGTGGTTAGAAAAGCTAGGCAGGGCCATTACACAGATGGCCCTGGACACTTCATTTTGTTCTCAACCCCAACATAGAAAAAAAAAGAGGAGAATGAGAGATGGAATTTAAGTGTTAAAATAATTCTATGTGAAAAGTTGACTAGGCTAAGGAGTGCCCAGATAGCTGGTAACACATTATGTTTGGCTGTGTCTGTGAGAGTGTTTCTGGAAGAGATTATTGCTAGAATCAGTAGACTGAGTACAGAAAATCCACCCTCACCAATATGGTTTGTCAATCAACCACTCTGTCAAAGGCCTGAATAGAAGAAAAGGGAAAGGAAGAATACATTTTCTTCTCTTGGAACTGGGACGTCTATCTTCTCCTGACTTAGTTATCAGCATTCCTAGGACTTGAGCTGGAGCTTTTGCATGAGCCACCTACCCCATTTCCCATGAATTGGCTTTCTCTGGATCCCCTAACTAATACAAGGCTGATCTCCTCTGGTTCCCTCCAAGCCCTGGATCTATCACTTGCCAGTCTAAAAGCTGATTTCTCTTGGCAAGATGGGAAAAGAAGGGGCTGGTGCACTAGCTGGTGGCTTGGTGATCAAGGCCACTAGATCACACATGGACTACACAGTTCAAGTCCTGGACCCACAGCTTGGAAAATATACCAGGCATGCCCAAAATACCAAGAAGAGAATGGAGGAGAAGGGAATGCAGTGTGGCTACCCTTTGAGGGCTGCTTTTGTCACTCCCCCAACCCTTCCCATCTCTCTCCTAGAACATACACACTCTGTAGCAAATTAAAAACAAAACAAATCAAAAAGAAAGAAAGGGTTAGCTTTCATAAGTGGCCATGTGCACTGAATACTCCCTAATGTCCTATAAGGTACACAGAAATTTTAGTAGATGTATAACTATTATTATTACTCTTGTAAGCCAGATGTCAACTGCATTTATAAAACTTTATTTTGTTAGTAGCCTCCACTTTGTAAATTTGTTTGAATCAATACATCAAACTCCATTTTGTGGCATCAGAGGGCTACAGTCTAGGCTAGCAAGCCCTGTGTGGGGCTATTTATAAAAAAATAATAGAGTCAAGGTTGTGTTCTTAATGCCCATTTTATATGCATGGCTTGAGTTGAGTCCTTTATGCATAATTCATATGGTCATTTACAGGCTTTTACATGACTCCTTCTTTAAGAGTTAACTAACAAAGAGAATGTTATCAGCCATGGCAACCAGGATATTATGTAAATCTTTCTATCTCTGAGCCAACAGAAAAGGGGATGGACTGGTTAATTAAAAAGATAGAGGGTGGAAGGGGGATATGCCTTTCTCTTGATGTTACTCTCATTTATGTGCTTAACAGAAAAAAATTGGGAAGGATAAATGTGTTTGTGCATTACCTTTGAATGTGAGGGCACTGTTTAACCCTGCAAGCTGCCATGTGAATGAATGCAAGATGTCTGATTTCATTCATTTCATTTCCTTTCCCCTTGGGGAACAGTATCATGAGAAGATGAATAAAGTCTTAGATTTGGTATTAGGTGATGCCAGATTCTTGTCCCTTCATCCCATTTTACTAACCAGACCAATTCTTTCTGTTTCAGTTTTTTTGGTATATGTAATGTGTATTAGAGTTTTCCAGAGAAATAAAGCCCATAAGAAATATCTAGATAAATAAAAGATTTATTGTGGGAATTGGTGCACACAACTATGGAGGCCAAGAAGTCCTACAGCATGCCCTCAGCATCCTGGAGCACCAGGAAGGGTGGTGGCCTTTCAGAGTGACTCACTCTTAGTCCAGAGGCCTGAGAACCTGGGTGGGAATAGTGGCGGGGTAGGTTGTAGGGGAGACAGAGCTGGTGTAAGTCCTTGAGTTTGAATATCCAAAAACCAGGAGGCATTCTGAGGTCTGTGAGCAGGATGAGGCAGACACCCCAACTCACACGTGAGACAAGCTCACCTTTCCCTCCTCCTCTTCATTCTATTCTAGTGGAGCCTCCTGTGAGGCATGCGCTCACCTGCCCAGTGCCAAAAATGGACACAGAGACATGAGGTACAGGGAAGGGAAGCTTTAAGGGCAGTCTTGCAAGACTGGGTGTTTGATGGGCAGGCACTCCCAAATCAGTTACAAGGAACTTTTTTGGGGGGGAGGGAAGGGGGAGGTTTTTGCCTTCCAGTGCATGCACTCGTCTGGGAGAGACAGAGAGAGTGAGAGGGAAATTGAGAAATCACCCTCTGAGAGTGGATGGCCATGCCACAATACCTTTTCCTCTCTTCTCCCAGGATCTTGAGCACAAATGCACATGTGCCCAGCATGAATTTCAAGCTACTGGGTCCAGGACTCAAACTGCAGTGGGCCATGTGGGAGTCTAGTGACACAACCACTACGCCATCTGCTGGCCCTACAACAAATGTTTTATTCCTTAGTACACAAGTCCCTCCCCCAGCTCTTCACTGGCTGAGTACTATGGGGTGTACAATCTTCCCAGACTTCACCTAATTTTAATTATTCTGCTATTAATTCTTAAGGTGCAGGCTCAGGACAAGTCCATGAAAAAGGTCTGCCAAAATGTCCCAAAGAGGGAGAAGAACTGGGAGGTAAAAAGGAGCAAAGGGGGACCAGCAGACGGCATAATGGTTATGTCACTAGACTCCCACATAGCTGACCGTTATTCAAGTCCCAGACCTGACAGCTGAAAATTCACATCAGGCATGCATGTGCCCAAAATCCTGAGAGGAGAATGGAGGAGAAGGTATTGCAGCATGGCCATTCCCCCTGGGGGGTGATTTCTCACTTTCTGTCTCTGTCTCTCTCTAGCAAATGCACATACCTTATAGCAAAAATCTCTTTTAAAAAAAATGAAAGAAAGGAGCAAAGGGCTGGTGAGCAGTCACCATCTTGAGAGAGAGAGATCATTTCTTTCTTTTTCTTTTTTAAGATGTATTTGTTTTTAATTTTATTTATTATCACCATTATTTTTCAATTTTGACCAGAGAGAGACAGACAGAGAGAAAGGGAAAATGAGAAAGCAAGCTGCCAGGTTCAGGACTGAACTGTGTTCGGCCATTTGGGAGTCCAGCATCTCAACCACCACACCACCTGCTGGCCCCAAGAGTTCATTTCTCAAGGACGACTTGTTCTTTTTAGTTTTTTTTTTTTCCCCAGGAACTTTTCAGGCACATCTGCAGGCTGGTTAAGCAACTTTTGTTAAGCTATTTTTGAAAATGAACCAAATAAGGCTATTTTCTTACAAATTCTCTCTTTTTAAATTTTTTTTGTTAAGGTATTGATTTCATTTTCATTGATGTTTTGGTAGTTTGGGTTCTTTTCAAATTGTCTTAGTATTTGTTGGCTTTTCTCATCATAGTCTGAGTTAGCTTCCATTAACCTAAGGTTGTTTTTGCATAGATCATGGGTATTTGTTTATGAATTGTGGCATCTGTGAGCCTCTGTGTCAGGCTCTGACACAAGGAATAATGCAGCACCCTACTGCTGTTAAAACTCCAGCTACAATTATAAGGGAGGTTAGAGCCAAGGCTACCATCCTCTTCCATTTTCCAAACGAGTCCTCTAACCAACCAGTGAATGGATCATTAATGGCTGCATGTTCAGCCAATTCATCTGCCAATGTTGTAAGCCCTCGTAATGCTTTAGTAATGGTTCCATCTGGGGCAATATTATTTGGAATAAAGGTACCGTATTTCCCACCTAACATGACACAAACTCTCCCTTTCTCTGCCAGAATCATGTCCAATGCAATTCATTTTTCCCAGGCCTTTTAGCTAGTGACACCCAATTGACTAGCTACCCTGGAGGGCATCCATAGTATAGTTAATGTTGATTGTACTAAATATAATTAATCCAGTTTACATTTTTGTTAATAGTAGACCACCAGAAGAATGCTGATTTGAATCCTGTAGCTATTTGATTTCTGGCCTTGAATTCATCGGGAACTCCCCCTTGGTACTCCTCTTGAATCTATGTATATATTGGGTCATCAGAAAAGTCATGACATGTTTTTCTATGCAAAAATGCATCGTGACTTTTCCAATAACCCAATATTAGAGTCAAATGATCCTTCTAGTACCCTTGGCTTTTGATGGTGGACACTATTATTTTTAACTGAGGGATGAAATGCCAAGCTAAATGGAATTGGCAGTTGGGCTAATACAAGTTCCAGTCCATTTGGACAGCAGCAGATTACTCAGGTTTCTCTTCCCACAATACCACCAAATATCTGCCTGGAAGATGTGCAGGTTGGAATAACCAGGCTCACCAGAGACATTTAGGATATAGATAAAAGTCAATAGATCTCCCATGGGTTTATTGAATTTTTCCTCCTGTTTGAAGAGGCAAGAGGAGTGATTCATTGCCCCTATGGAGAAGGAAGGGATCCCCTTTGGATCTGACCTTCGTAATGCAGCAAAAGCAATGACAGGCTTCTGTAAGTTTCACTTCCTGATGCATCCCGGTCTTGGTAAAGGGCCATCATATAATGCATTCCTATTGCATCTATATCCCAACTGAGAGGAAATGGAACTACCTGCACCTGTGGCCATCCTGCTGCGCATGCATAGCAATCGCTCTTGTTCAATGGATGCACGGAAAATTTAATCCATTCTACATTTACATCCCTATACTCTGTCTCACTCTCCAGAATCTGCCTTAAACCTTTTACTTCAGTTATTGTCACCCTCTTGGGGTCATTACTAGAAAGACTTCATTGTTCTTTGGAAACTGGAGTTGACTTGGGAGTACTTATGGTTTTGTTTTTAATTAATCTAAGAGCAAATCACCCCACAGGATCTCTTCCTGTAATATCTACTACCAGCTTATACACTCAGGGTGCCACCCTAGGTCCCTGCTCTGGAGTGGTTGAGTTACTTATAGTCAGAGGTATGGGATTATGTTTTAGGTTTTGGCAGATGTCTTATGGGGTGTCCCTAGATGTATTTTACCTTTTAAGGGCCTCCACTTTGGAGTGACCCACCCCATGTTTACTATCCATGCCTTTCATTGGGTGGACCACCATACATCATCCCAGCTGGGGCAGGGACTAGCCTTCTGTAGCCACCATCTGGTTCTGAACAGAGGTATTTATCTCCTTGTGACAGTTGTCTCTGATTTCCAAATTACCAAAGGAGAGGACCAGACATGCACCAAACTGGATGGTTTGGGATGTTGAGGTTTTGGTTATATTTATCATCAATTGGACAGAGTATCCAAGTGTCCTTTGGTAGGATCCTTGGCTGCCTCTTCTCCTGTTTATAATTATCCATGTCTGATCCCAGATTTGGATCCGGACTACATTTCCTATGGGACTTTCTTTAAACTTGCCCTTAAAGATTCTCTCAGGGGCTCACACACTTCCCACTAACCTTTAGTTTTTGTTTGTGAGGTCACTAGTCTCTTGACCCTGATATAGTGAGTCCATCCTTTTTCAGCAGTTCATATAGCAGCCTCAGTAGTGAGGAGCACCTGGTAGGGACCTTCCCAAATGGGCGGAAGTTTGTCCTCCTTCTAGGTCTTGATCAACACCAGGTCACTGGGATGGAAATAATAAACGGTGTAATAAAGAGGTAGGGTCTGAGGAAGAAGCCCTTTAAGCTGAGGGAAGACAAAGGAGAGGATAATTTCTAAGAAATTGTTTGGTTTCCATGGTGGAGAGCCCATAGAGTAACTCATAAGGAGATAGGCCCATATCCTTATGAGAGACTGTTCTAACTCTGAGAAGTGCAATTGGGAGGCATCTGCCCAGGGTAATTTGTTCCAAACGGATAAGTGTGCTTTAAGTGTTTAATTCATCCTTTTTACTTTTCCAGATGAAAGGGGGTGCCAAGGAATATGAAAATCCCATTGAACCTGTAATTTTGTCACTATTACCTATAGCTCCTGAGAGGTAAAATGACTCCCATTATCTGAGTCTACATTTTCTACCAAGCAAAATCTGAATACAGTCTGTTCTAGGACCACCTTGATAACAGAGCTCACCATAGCCACCATGAGTAGAAAGGCTTCTATCCACCCAGTGAGGCCATCTACTATTACTAGCAGGTATTTCAGTTTTTCTGGTTTAGGCATTTCTGTGAAGTCCACCTGGATATTCTGGAATGGTCTTAACCCTGGGGGTCTCCCTCTTGGTATTCATTTTCAAATCACATTTTTGTTTTTCCTTTGTCAAGTTACACAGCTTTTACAGATTTGTTGAGCAATGATTAGATACCTATACATCCGTAGGTTTTCAGTAAGGCATCACACAAAGCTTGTAGACCCAATGACTTCCCTTATGTAGTATACTCATTAATTCTCTCATCAATGGTCTGCTGACAATTTCTCCCCCATCCAGGAGAAACCATTGCCCATTCTTGTTTTGGATGGCCCCTAGTTTGTTCAATCTTTCCCTTTCTTCCTTTGTAAATTGAGGACTTGACATCACCTTGGGGAAATTAAGGATAAGGCTTAAGAGCTTGACGGCTGAAGATACACTTTTGCCACCCCATCTGCCATATTATTTCCTATAGCTTCTAAAGTACTCCCTTTTTGATGTCCGATGGCTATCTCAACAGGAAGCAGGAGTCCTTTTAGGACCTCTTTCATTAATTCCCCATGTAGTAGCTCTCTGCATCTACTGTAATGAGACACCATTCTGTCCATATTTTCCCAAATGTATGTACTACCCCAAAGGCATACTTGGAATCAGTGTAAATATGCCCTCTTGGTTTGCAAGGAGCTTTAGAGCCTGGTTAACAGCATGTAATTCACTGGTTTGTGCAAAACAACCACTGAGTAATCTGCCTTTCTTCGATATGGATGCCTGGTTCCTATCAATGATTGCATAGCCACTCTGCCTTTTCCCTTCAGTCATCCAGGATGACCCATCTACCATCTAATTCCATCATGCAGCGGACTTCCCTCAAGTCTGACCTGACCTTAACCTGGTAGTCAATGATATCTAGACAACTGTCACCTAAGGCCCCTCGGTCCTCCTTTCCTTTCCATAAGAAACTTGCTGGATTTAGACACACATCTGTTGTCAAGATCAAGTCATCTTTCTCCAGTAATGTAGTCTCATATTTCAGAATCCGGGAATCAGTGAGCCATCTTCCTGCCTTTCAGTTGAGGATGGCACTCACTTGGTGGGGAGTACTGTTAGGGCTCCTTCAAAGGTTAGTTTTCTGTTCTCTTCCACCAATAGAGCTGTGGCCACTATTGCTTGAACATATTCTGACCATCACCAAGAGACAGGGCTGAGGAGCTTTGAGATAAAAGCAACAAGTTACTTTTTACCTTGCCAAGTTTGGGTTAATACCCCAAGGGCTTCAACTTGGTCTACTCTTATGAATAAATGAAATTACTTATCCAAAGATGAAAGGAGGACAGGAGCTAGGACAGGAGTTGTAACAGGGCCTGCTGCAGGTCTTCCAGAGCTTATATCTCCTCAGAAGACCATTGCAAAGAATCAGATTCTCCATCTAATGAGTATAGGCCTTTTGTTTTCTGGGTATAACACTCAATCTATAACTGGCAATAGCTTGTGAATCCCCAAAACTTTCTGAGTTCCCTTTTAATTTTTGGCAGGTTAAATTTATTATGCCTATTATTCTCTATGGTATTATCCATTTGCCCTCACTAATCAAGTATCCTAAATATTTAACCTTTTTTTCTACAAACTGTAACTTATTTCTAGAGCTCTGTAACCACTTTTTTCCCCAGGAAGTTCAGTAATTTTGACCTCTGATACCTTATTTTTCCTTCCCCAGAAATTAGCAAATCATCCGTGTATTGTCGCTGGGTGCCCAAACCATGGGTCGAAATTCTTCTAGAGTTGTCTCTAAGATCTGATCAAATAAGTTTGGAGTCTCAGTGAATCTCTGTGGCAGCATCTAGCAGTACTGTTGTTTTCTTCCATTTGTGGGATTTTCCCATTCAAAGGCAAAGAGCTCTCAACTCTCAGGATCTAGGAGACATGCCCAGAATCCATCCTTTAAATCTACTACATTTATGTTCATAGGAATTTTACTGAGAATGATGTAAAGACTAGGGACCTTGGGATGCCAAGCTTGGGCAACTTGGTTGATAGCCCATAAGTCTTTCACTAGCCTGTAGAACCCATCCAACTTCCTTACCAAGAGGATGGGTGTATTGTGTGGTGGCATATGAGGTTCCAGCAAGACATCCCTAATAAGGCCCTTGATTACTGGCTGGAGGCCCTTCTTGCTCTCTATGGTAATGGAATACTGTCTTCTACACATTATCTCACTTGGTTGCTTTAACTTTGTATCTATTGGAATTACTTTTAGTCCCCCTCTGTTACCTCTTTTTCTCATACAAGAGGGTTAATTTTTCTTTTCTTTTCCTCTGTTAGAAGGGCTATTTCAAAAAAAAAAAAAAGGAGACCAGCAGTTGGCATAATGGTTATGTCGCTAGACTCCTATGTAGTTGACCACGGTTCAAGTCCTGGATCCAGTGGCTTAAACTCACATGATCTGTGTGTGGGCATGCCCAAGATCCCAAGAGGAGAATGGAGGGGAAGGGATTGTGGCATGGCCATCACCCCCTAGAGGGTGATTTCTTGCTTTCTGTCTGTCTCTCTCTGTCTTTCTGGTGAGCACATATGCCCTACAGCAAAAACCTCTCAAAAAAAGGGGGGGGGGAGGGAGCCATTACCACTCTAATGTGTCCCTCCTTTATCCTCAGTCTTAGGCTGAGTTTTATAATTAAGTTCCATCCTAGGATGTTAACTCCTGCCTCAGATACATATACAAATGACCCATCCACAGTTTCTGATTCAAATGTAATTTTCATAGTGTTAAAAATGGGAGCTTGGAATCCCTCCCCTTCAACCCCCAATACTAGCCATTTTTCTTTGAATAATTCTGTGCCTTGAGGCTGGAAAATTAGGGAGGAGTGAGTTGCTCCTGTGTCAAGATAACATTAGAAATAGTAGCTCTTCTTCCTTACGTCCCATCTTTATCATCGGTTCCTGGTAGGACTGTCAAAGGGAACCCCAGACCCTCCTAATCCACGTCAGAAGTCATGAGGGAGATCACTTGTTCTTCCTTTTTCCATTCTGGGCAATATCTTCTAAAATGGTCAGGTTTTCCACATTTATAGCACCCATTGCTAGCCTGAGATTTTTATCCATAGAGGTCCCTTTGGTCCCCTGACGGGAATCTAGGGGCTTTTTGTCCCCAGTGAGGAGGGTTTGAATCAAGATTCTTTCTACATTTTCTACTGTGGATACCGTGATCTTTGTTGTTTTTTTTTTTATTTCTGCTTCTCTTCTTCCCTTTTTATGAACACCTTTTGGGGCCTCTCTGAGTAATCCAATTGATTTTTCATTCCAACCATCTAATTTTTATAATTTAGTAGTATCAGGCCAGCTTTTAGTTATCAAATTAACTTTCAAGAGACCCTGTCCTATTGGGTCTTCTGGGTCTAACACAGAGTATTTCCTCATTTGGTCCCTGAGCCTTGGAAAAAAGAGTTTCCTCTTTCTTGTTGAATCTCAAAGGCCTTGGAAATATTCTGTGACCTCGGGGTGGATTCCTTAATTCCTTGGATTATTAACTAACTCTCTGAGGTCTTGCATTTGGGTCCTATCTCTGGAATCATTATTTTCCCCTTGGTGGTCCAAATTTGGGAACTTTCATTCCACGGGCAGGACCTCTTGTCTGGAGGGTGTTGTCTCTCCCAGATCGACAGAGCTGCCCTTCTAATCATTCCTTTCTTTCCCCGTAAAGGGGATGTTCAGATCATCTCGACCCAAGTATGATAGCTGGGTCCTGAGAATTGATGGAGTTGGTCTGCTAGATGCTATACCAAACGAGTCTTCTAGTAGTGATTAAAATTTCTAATTTGGGTACTCCTGAAGGGGTCATTCATGAATCAGTCTCTCCTTGCCCCATGGGGACTTCCCTAAGGGGAAATATCTCAGAGGTTTCCCTAGGAGGCCCTGAGGAAGGGGGAAATTTTCAAGGTCTTTCTTACGTTGTTCTAATCCTTTTTTTAGGTTAAAGTATGGATTCATGGAGCTGGGGGTTCAAACTCACAGAGGATCCAAGCATTCAGCCTGCTTCGGGCCCTCCTGGGTCTCATTCTGTGGGGCATAAGGAGGAGAAAGGCAGGACAGAGGGTTCCAGGATTCTTTCTTGGGGTTTTCTCCATGAGTTTTAAGAGGAAATGTGAGAGTTTCTCCTAGTAACTAGCATAGAGCATAATCCCTTTCCTCCTGGGATGATGATTTATCATTAACATAGGGGATGAGGGTCTGACAGACCCAGTCCTGTCTGAGCCAAACTGTGGCCAAAAGACTTCACGGATTGGTTCCTTGGCCCAAATAAAACAACAGTATTTAGTTATTTTCTACTTTTCCTTACTCTTTGGGAATTACATTCCTAGTATTTTAACATTACCCACAAGGGACTATCTGAGGGACTGTCTGGAGGAATCCCCTGATCTCCTCCCTTCTTCAGTTCCCTGGGCCTAGAATTCCTGTTTCCCTGTGGTCCCTGTGTCTGAGCCTCCCTCACATATTCAGCCCCCCCGTACTGGAGGCTTCTCACACACATCAGGACTCACTTTGTCTGGCCTCTTCCATTGTGGGAGAAGAACCTCGGTTCAAGACTGCACTCACTTCATTTCAGTCACACACTCTTGACCTCTGAAAACGCCCAACCACCACGGCAGTACTTATAGTCCGACCTCCTGCATGCACCAGATGGCCTGGTTGCTGCAGTGCCTGTTTTCTTTCTCCAGGGTCACTTCTGCCATCCTCAGAATAACACTCTTAAATGTATCTGCAGTCCTGGGAGAAGCCAGGGCTCCCAGACAAAGCAGGCCATCTGAAATCAGGTGGGACGTCTCCCACTCTACTGGGGTCCCAATCCTGTAGACACAGATAACCTAGACAAGCTCCCAGATTGTGAGAACTGTGCCTGCCTGTCTAATGCCAAAGAATGGACACGGAGACACAAGGTCCCGAGAACCAAAACTTCAATGGTGGTCTTGTAAGATCAGGTGTCTGATGGGTAGGCACACCCAAATCAGTTCCAACAAGCATTTTATTCCCTATGTGCAAGTCCCTCTCCCAGTTCCTCACTGGCTGAGTGCTAAGGGGGGTGTCCAATCTTCCCAGAGGTTGCCTACGTCTTCTTATACCCTTACTAGGTATTAAGGTGCAGACTCAGGACAAGCCCATGCAAAAGGCCTGCCAAATGTCCTGAGGAGGGAGAAGACCCAGGAAGTAAAAAGGAGCAGGTGAGCAGCCACTATCCTGAGAAGTTATTTTTTTTTCTTTTTTTTTTTTATTGGAGAGGTTTTTGCCATAGGATGCGTGAGCTTGCCAGAAAAACAGAGAGAGACAGAGAGACGGAAAGCAAGAAATCATCCCCTGGGGGGATGGCCACGTCACAATCCCTTCTCCATTCTCCTCTCAGGATCTTGGACACGCATGAACACGTGCCCAGCATGAGTTTAAGCCACCAGGTCTGGGACTCGAACCATGGTCAACTACATGGGAGTCCAGCAACATAGCCATTACACCAACTGCTGGTCCCAACCTGAGAAGTCATTTTTCAAAGATGATTTGTTTTGGGTTTTGTTTGCTCAGGAACTTTTCAGGCACACCTGTAAGCTGGTGAAGCAACTTTTATGAAGCTATTCTTAAAAATGAATCATGTAAGGCTATTTTCTTACACCTCCATGGATTGAATGACATCTGCCCACACTGGTGGTTACCAGAGACTGGGGAGGGCGCAGGACGGAGGGGCAAGGAGTAAATTGGCTAACAGGTACAGTAAGTTACAGTTAGGTCAGAGCTGTACGTCTGGCATTCTATCATACAGCAGGATGCTGTAGTTAACAACAACATAATGCATATTTCAAGATATCTAGAAGAGAGGGTTTTGAACGTTTTCACCATGAAGGAATGATAATATTTGTAATGACAGATACACTAAGTACCCTGATTTGACCATTGCACATGTGTATGTATATCAAAACATCATGCAGTATCCCCATAAATATGTATAACTATTACGTGTAAAATTTTTTAATGTGCTATACTCCCAGAGAGAGACAGAGAGGGAGCGAGCAAAAACATGAGAAAGCACTCTCTAGGGGAGATGGCCATGCCACAGTCCCTTCTTCTCCATTCTTTTAGGATTTTGAGCATGCATGCATGCATACCTGGTGTGTTTTTCAAGCTGCTGGGCCTGAGACTCGAACCACATAGTCAGCCATGTAGGAGCCAGCCACCTAAGCCATGATGTCACTGGCTAGTCTGTGTAAATATTTCTAATTAAAAATATATAAACGAGACCAGCAATTAGCATAATGGCTATGTCACTGGACTCCCATGTAGCTGACCGCGGTTCAAGTCCCGGACCTGATGGCTTAAACTCATGCTGGGCATGTGTGCCTGTGTGCCCAAGATACTGAGAGGAGAATGGAGGAGAAGGGATTGCGGCGTGGCCATCCCCCCCAAGGGGTGATTTCTTATATATAAATGAACAGGCCCAACCACAGTGGTGTAGTCAGGGCACTGCTGTGTGATGCTGAGACATACGGGAAGACTGAGGTTCAGATCTCAGGTGACCTGAACACACGAGGAGCACCCACAGGTGTGCCCATGACTGGCTGGCTAGAAGGCTTAGGGGGAGGACTGAGGCATGGTAGAACCCTGCTAGGGGTTTCTCTCGCTCAATCACTCAATAAATAAATAAGCTTTAAAAAGAGAAACGAATAGGGCCAGCTCTGTGGCACTGCAATAACACACTGCCTAAGAGAAGCCAGATTCCACGCGGCACTGGAGCTTGAACCCCCAACCCATCAGTTTCACACATGCCAGCATGCACATGAGTGCCCGAGATCCAGCGAGCTGGAGACGGAAGGAACAGCATCCCGGCATGACCCTCCCTGTGGGGAGCGCTTCTTTCTTTCTCCTGTCCTCTCTCTGTCTCGCTCTCATGTGCATACTCATGCTCTATCATGAATAAAGGGGAAAAATAAGACAAATAACAAATATATTTTTAACAAATTATTTAATTAAATTTATTTATTTATTTTAAATTGGCCAGAGAGGGACAGAGCAAGAGTGAGACGGAGAGAGAGAAAGCAAAAAAGTAAACCGCCAAGTCCAGGACTCGAACCATGGTCACACCATGTGGGAGTCCAGCGCCCTTTATCACCACATCTCCTGCAGGCTCCACAAATAAATTTTTAAGATTTATTTAATTTTATTAATTATTTTTATTTTAAAAAATTTGTTATAGGGCATGTGCTCTCATAAGAGAGAGGGAATGTGAGAAAGCAAGTCCCTAGGTCTGGGACTCAAACCACAGTCACTGATGTAGGAGTCCAGCACCCTTAACTGCCATGCCACTTGCTGGCCCAACAAATAAAATTTTTTAAAAACATGATAAAATGATAGTCCTTTAAATTGGGTGAGGTTCATAATTTGTACCATTGACGGTCCCCAGAACTACAATGAGGACGCAGAAGCTTTAAGCCCCTGAGAGCTACTGCTCATTTTTTTTCCAACAGATGAGCATTTTTGGAACTAAAGAGTTTCCTTCCCAGCCTTCCAGAGCAAGGAATGTTCAGGATTTCTAGAAAGATGCCTTTTCAGTGCTTCCTTGTAGTCTCAGGAAAGCTGGTGCCCCTAGCCTCAGTCTCTCATCAGTCACTGGGCTGATATCACTGGGGTCTTTATTTGTTCTCGGGAAGATGGAGGACAATGAACTCCGTAATTCTTCATATCCCCAAGACATAGTACAAGTGGCCAGCTTCTTTTGATTATAATATCCCGCACATTCTTTTTTATTTTTTAATTTGCCAGAGGGTATGTGTGCTTACCAGAGAGACAGAGGGTGAGGGCGAGTGAGAAAGCAGTCTCCGTGGGGAATTGTCACACCATAATCATTCTCCATTTCTCCCTCCTTTGGGGGTTTTTGGCATGCATGCACATACCCCTGGCATGTCTCTGATGCTGCTCGGTCTGGGACTCAAACTGTGCAGTTAACCATGTGGAATCCATCTGCCTTAACCATCGTGCCATGGACTGGCCCCCGCTTATTCTTAATTCTATAATTAGCTTCATTCTCCATCATCTTCCACTATGACACCTTTTTCTAAGAAAACTTCCTGCTGTTCCTCTGGAGCCTTTCTCCATGTAAGAATGCTTTCAAATCCCCTATTTTTGGTAACTTTGTAGGCTATTTGTAACAATATCTTAGTGTTAACATCTTAAAAAAGCTGAATTTACCTTTTTTTTAAAAAAAAAAAGTTAATTATTTAATTTTATTATTATTTTTTAATTTTATATCACCAGAGAGAAGCAGACAGAGAGAGAGAGAGAGAGAGAGAAAGAAAGTGAAGAAGTAAGCAAGCAGGTCCAGGACTCAAACCACAGTCAGCCATGTAGGAGTCCAGCACCTCAACCACCACACCACCTGCTGGTCCCTCAAATTCACTTTTATGTCTTCTTAAAAGCATCAAAAAAGTTGAGATGACAACAAGGAATTACAAAACTAAAGAGAAAAAGAATCCAGGAGTAAAATGAGTGGGAAAGCTGCTGAAGGCATTTGCCCATTTTGTAACATTTTAACTTAGTTTTCATGTCTTTGAGAGATACTTTGAGACATATATACTTCATGTGTGTGTGTGTGTGTATAAAATGGTAAGTATATATATATATAATATATAAATATAATGGGAAGTACACAATATTCGCTAACAACCCTAGAGCAGCAGCAACAGAATAAGCCAAAGTCATGAGCCAGGACTCAAACCGTGGTCGGCCGCGTGGGAATCCAGCTCATTTAATCACCATGGCACCTGCTGAGCCCTCGCTCTCATTCTTATGGAATAAATAAACTGTTTAAGAAAAGGCTTTAGACGCTGAAATGATCTGAAGACTATGAAATGATTATATTGATTGTGTTAAAGTTAGAAAGGGCATACTTAAAGATACATCCAGCCCTTGCCTATTTATTGGAAGACACTGGCACCTGACGCCCAGCTTCCTGTCTGACTGGCCCACTTACATCATTAGCATGAGTGATATCATGTTTGTGACCAAACCAACTGACCATGTGGTCTTATACTTTTAACATTGTCCCCTCACAACTTTAACACTCCTTGATCTGATTCAACCGCCCATTCCCAGGTCATATAAGGACCCTGACGTTCTTTTTAAAATATTTTATCTTGAGACCAGCAGATGGTGGAATGGCTACATCGTTGGATTCTGACATGGCTTACCACAGGTCAAGTCCTGCACCCAGAGGCTTAAAACTCACTCTAGGTTCATGTGCGTGTGTGGCCAAAATCACAAGAGGAGGATGGGGGGAGAAGGGATTGTGGCATGGTCCTCCCCCACTGGGGGATGATTTCTTGTTTTCTATCTCTCTGTCTCTTTGTCTCCCTGGCAAGTGCATGCACCCTATAGCAAAATCTCCAAAAAAATTTTTTTAATCTTATTTAAAAACACAAAGCAGACCAGCCAGGTGGTTTCATGGTTAAGGCAGCTGGATCCCACGAGTGACTTCATGGCTAAAGTCCTGGACCTGGCAGCTTGGAAAATACACTGGGCACGTGGGCATGTGTGCCCAAAATCCCAAGAGGAGAATGGAGAAGAAAGGATTGCGGCATGGCCACCTCATCCCCTGGGGGCAATTTCTTATTTTCTCTCTCTCTGGCAAATGCACACACCTCAAAACAAAAACAAAAATAAATAAATAAATAAATAAATAAATAAATAAATAAATAAATAAAACTACTAGTAATACAACTAAAAATAAATAAAAACACAAAAGCAATGCAGAATCATTATAAAAGAAACTATGTTGAAATCAACCAAGATCCCATCATACAGACACAGCAGAAATGGCTGTGCGTGTACGACCCCTGCCTGCGAGAAAGGGCAGAGCCGTCCCGTATAGGATGGCCATGTCCTCTGGACTAGCCCACGTGCTTGCTGGCACTGTGTGAGAATGTCTCTCGTAGATGAGGTAACAGACGGCAGGATATTTTCCTGGACAAGGCCTTAAAGAGGGAGGAACTCTGGTGAGAGCAGATTCCTGCTTTGGACCCTAATAGAAACCATCACCTGATCTTAGCAGGAAGACTCCTCTCTCCAGGTTACAGTCTCTCCTCTGTTGAACACAAGGGTTAGACTTGCTGGTCTCTCCAGTCCTTCTCAATACAGAACATCCATATCCCTAAGACTGCCATGAAAGAGAAATTTTGAGAAACAGCCAGATTCAAAACACAACTCCTACAGAGACCATCTCTACAACTGGACTGTTTGTGCCATGAGAGCACCAGAAGGCCTGCTGTATGGATTGATGGCCCTGGTGGCACTGTGCATTTTTAATTAGCAGCTATTATTATAAATAGCATTTCTCCATTTCTATTGCCCGCACTCCCTAATTGATGGCCCTGGTGGCACTGCGCATTTTTAATTAGCAGCTATTATGATAAATCGCATTTCTCCATTTCTATTGCCCGCACTCCCTTGACACCTCCATTTCCATTTTCACTTCCAAATGATGTAGAAACGGCTCGCTTCGCTTCAGATGTCAGTGTTTATTAGCACCAGGGCAGGGAGGATGCACATCTGAACTGGCAGAGATTAAATAATTGAGACAGACAGAAAAGCTTTTTATGCTGATGTCCTTACATATCAGTTATTGACAATCCAGTCCAGTTCAATGCTCTCCAGTCCCATTTCGGGACTTGTCAGGAGCGTGCTGGGACACTCTTCACAAGTCATTTGTGCCAATTCCCTGGCAAGTGAATGAAATATCTTCGGAGGGTGGCAGGACAGCGGTGGCCATATCGGCAGAATTCAGGCTCTGTGATTCTCTGTTTAGTATGGGGGGGGGGCAGTGCTACAGTACACTCCTGGTTCAGACGCTTCCCAGGCTCTGTGCCCGATGAGATGTGTGAGTATTGTCTGCTCCATACTGAGCCCCTCTTGTTCTCTCATGGTTCTTACTCAGAGGTTGCATAAATGACTGGCAAAGCTCAAAACTACTCTGGACTCTGCAACCACCACGGGAAACAGAGACACTCCTTGGTCTCTGGGCACATGCACTCCAAACCAGACATTGCTACGTGATGGATCAGTAGGAGACCTCTAGACGGAATACTAAAATTGCAAATAAATTTGAAAGCAGTATTTTCATGGCACAGGTCCAGGGTCAAGTATATTTGTGCATAAAGAGGAACACAGAGCTGTGAGGAGTACAAGGTAAGTGTGTTTGGGGCAGAGGGGACAGATCTGGAATGTGTGCAATCAAATTTGGCTCACATTAACACTCCTATGCTGAAATGTCTAATATAGAAATCTATTCAAAAGTGCTTCAGTCATCATTCTCCTATTTGATAACAGAAATC
>NW_006201168.1:23681-49756 GCF_000334495.1 Tupaia belangeri chinensis
TAGCATAGTGATTAAGAACCCAGGGTCAGGACCAGCAGGTGGCATAGTGATTAAGGTACTGGACTCCCATATGGCCAACTGCAGTTCAAGTCCCGGACATTACGGTTTGAAAATCACTGGGTATGTGTACGCGTGTGCCCAAAGTCCTAGGAGGAGAATAGAGGAGAAGAGATTGTAGCATGGCCATCCTCCTGGGGAGGGGGGTGATTTCTCACTTTCACTCTTGGGCGTGTACGCACTCTCACTATCCCTCTCCTCTCTGGCAAGCACATCATATGTCCTATGGAAAAAAAAAAAAACCTTAAAAGAAACAAAACTGTAGGCTCTGGAACCACGCACATGTGGGTTCAAATCTTACCTCCATGAACTATACTTTTCTCAAGCCAAATAATGGACAATAATAATACCCTCTTACTAAGATAAGTGTGAGAATTAAATGATAAAATACATATGAAATATAGTGCTTAGCAGATCCAGGGAACTTCCTAAATTATAAGCTACTTTCATTGTTGTCTTTTAGGTTTATAGTCAAAGTTCCTTCTCAGATACTTGGCATAAAGGATTGAAGACCGAGGCGGCTCTGTTTCTCTCCATCAACACCAGCAGACATACTTGTAAGATTAGTTTCAACACTTGGGATTATAACATGCTCATTTTGAAGGTAGTTCTTTTTTTTTTTTATTTCATCTATCTTCAACTTCGTTTTTATTTTTTGTCATTGGAGGTTAAGGATGATTTTGTTGTTTGAATTCTGTGAATGCGTATGTGAGAGTCTGTGTAGAAATGTTCATGGTCTTATTCACTTCTTTAGTTTAGCATTTCCGCAGTCAGTGGCGCACGATGGGTTTCTTTAGCATGGTAACTTCCCAAGTGTCAAAATTATTCTTCTAAAGTATAAGCCTCTATGCAAATATGAGGGGCTGCTTTCAGTGAAGTCATTTTTTCTTTCAACTGTTCTGGGTACGCAAATTAAGACTATGGGCAATAACATTCATAGTTCAAAAGGGCCATCAATCTTCAGGTAGCTGAAGGCCATGGCATGTTGCCAGTGCTTAATAACCATGTGCCTTGTTAACACTGACCTTCTTCTTGGTTTCTAAAGTTTAAATGCCAGCCAGCAAGGGAGCATAGTGGCTTGACCATGGTTCAAGTCCCAGACCCAGTGACTTGAAAATCCTGTTAGGCACACGAGCAGGCATGCCCAAAATCCAGAAAGGAGGCAGCTTGGCCATCTCCCCCTTGGGGGTGATTTCTCACTTTCCCTATCTCTCTCACGAGTGCACACACCCTATGACAAAAAGGTAAAGCTTAGGGGCCTAGTACAGAGATATGCCATCCTGTGGAGAGAGTTGTGCAAAGTGTGGGCACTCACAGCGTCATCACTGAGGTCCTTGCGCAAGGCAGTTGGTGGCAGACCAATTTCGATTGGCTACTCAGTGGCAGGTCAGCAAGGACTCAGATTCCACTTTCCATCTTGCCATCCTCAGTGTGTCACTTTCACCCTCCGGCTATTTGCTTTCCTGGTAACTCCTCATCCAAACGTGAGTGTGTACACCCATGTGGTAGGGGGCCTTCAGGACCAAGGAAGATAACAGGCATATTTAGAACTTGAAAACCTACCTACAGCCTGTGGTGACCTTGAAGCCCTGTCCTCATAGCAGCTTAGCAATTTTTAGTGACCTTATAGCCCTGTAGCAACCTAGCAACTCTGTGACTTCACGTACGCCTGCATATCTGGGAGCCCAGTGGCCCAGTACAAGCCTGCATAGTTCTGGAATAGTCTTTTACCCAATGAGAAGTATATAAAGGTATAATAGAACCATATGTGGGAGACAAAGAAGCTAAAACAGGTCAAATGGGGAGCCCCAAAGAATTCAGGGCTCAGCCTTTGGCTGTGAATCTGCTGAGAGGATGCTAGCACACAGATAAACTGCTCTTTTCCTGCTAAAGTCTCCATGTCCTGTCCCTCTCCCACTGCATGTCCCGCAACATCCAGAGGGAGAAAACGCAACCGGCTTAAGTATCATTTTAAAATTTCTCTCCATGCAAGAATTTCACTTTCTTCTCTTCACTGTATTCAGTGCTTACAGAAATGAGTCAAAAATAACATTATGATTTATGTTACTTTTCCAGTACAACTCTGTGTTTTCCCTGGAGTTAATAATTGCGTGGGCTTTTTTCCCTTTTATTTATGATAGAGCGTATGTGTGCACAGATGAGAGAGAAAGACCCTCCACAGGGTCTAGGCATACCACAACCCCCTTCCTCCAGCCCTCTAGCCCACAGGATCTTCAGCATTCGTGCAGGTATCTGGCATGTTTCAGGACAGCCCGGTCAGAGATTCAAATCACCATTGCCGTGTGGGATCCAGCTTTCCAGAGCAGTATCGTACCACTGCGTCACAGAGCAAGCCCCAATAATTACCTGTTTAATTTGCTTATTTTTCTAACGTATTTATCTCCTGATTCAACCACAAAGTCTTTGTGAATCTTCTACATTCTCCTCAAGATGCTTGGAAGCATCAAGTACTTTTCAAATCATATTCCTGGAGAATTTTCTCCTGGAGAGTTCTGCCCTGTTCTGACTTTAACCCACTGCCATTTTGTGGTCTTTAACATCACCCTAGATATTTTCTTTTCTTGTTTCTATCTATCTATCTATCTATCTATCTATCTATCTATCTATCTATCTATCTATCTCTATCTATCTCTATCTATCTATCTATCTGTCTGTCTATCTATTTACCATCTATCTATTTATTTTAGCTCTCCTCTTTCTTGATTTAGTCCCTAGTTTCTGTGCCATGCACCCTCCAATAGACTTCCTAAGAAAGAATAAATTAGGGCCAGCCAAGTGGTGTGGTAGTTAAGACAGGATCCCACTATGTCTAGGATCCCAAACTGCATGGTTTGAAAAACATTCCTCGCACGTGTGCATATGTACCCCAAATCCCAAGAGGAGAATGGAGGAGAAAGGATTGCAGCATGACCTTCTCCCCATCTGGGGGTGGACAGGAGGCATATTCTCTCTCTCTCTCTCTCTCTCTCTCTCTTTCTCTCTCTCATACTCATGCCCCATAGCAAATTTTCTTTTTGAAGTTCCACTTCTATTTTTTTGATTATAAGTGATGCTGAGTGTATTTCCATCCTTTACTATTTTTATTTCCTTTGTTAGTTCCCTGTTTGTTTGGGTCCTTGGTCCATTGCACTTCCTTTCTAGCAGAGTTATACTTAAGCCAACACTGGTGTAAACACACACACACACACACACACATACACACACACACACACAAACCTAGTAAAGCATTCTTCAGCCATTTAAAACAAGTAGAAACAAAGAAAGACACTATCTCATGTAGTCTCAAACTTAGCCGCAGTAGATATTTTGATGTTTTCTTCCATTCTTTTTTTCCATATTTTTTCTACCACACGACGTGGGATGGTGTTACTTTCTGACAAAATTGGGATCATCCTATTTATACATTTGTGTGTGCCACCATTCTATCTCTATTTTTCAACCACTAATGAAGGCACCTTTGAATCTGTGAGTCACTTGATGGTTTTTATACATTTTTTTATCAAGGAGTTTTCCCCTATAAAATTCTAATTTTTGCTATGCCCACTAGCACTTGTTCTGAAATCAAAGCAGAGAGAAGGCTGCACCTCTGTGGAAGTGTGTCATTGAAAAGTTTAAAAATAGTTCTGGGAGGAAGGGGAGCCAGTTTAAGACGAGAGTCAGGAATCTGCACAATTCCAAGCTCAGGAACTCCTCACTCGGGCCACAGCTTCCTGCTTCCTCTCTCTTTTCCTCATGGACGGTGCCTGGACCTTATTAGCTGTCTGCCTACGACTCAGGTCCTGCCTGCCCTGCGTTCCTCAATGCCCGTTCCAGATCTGGTGGTCCGGATGCTTTCACGCATCGGCCTTCCTCCCCACGATACCTTCTCAACTCACTTCCTTGCTAGTCACGGGCACACACGCCACAGTTTCCATTCTCTATACCCTTATGCAGTTTCTTTTGCTCCCAAGCACAGAGATTTATTGTGTCTCTTCTGTATTCTGAGTCCCACCCCCAGTCCACCCCTACATTTAGAGGTCTTTGTTATGTTCACTGGTAAGTCCCCAGACCGGACAGTACCTGGCCAATAGCATGTGCTCCATATATTTTTTTTAATGAATAGATAATTGCTCACATAACCCAGACGCTCTCACCATCCCAGCTTCCTCCCACTTGATGGTGTCAATTCCCAAACCTGAATTTACCCAGCACTCATTTTCTCAGCCCCTGATGCTGTGGTTTCTGCTATTTCCAGGCTGCCAACGGTTGCTGGAGAAAAATCACAGACACCTGTGACGTGGCTCTACCCCAAAACCGTATTGCCCATCCTCACATAGACCTCGGCAGTGCCTGATAGGCCCTGTACTTGTCTCCTGCGGCCTCGCCAGGAACGTCCATGCGAGGTTCTGAAACACTCCCTTTTTGGATTTGCAGATGGTCAGATTTTTGCCTCCCCCTTAGCTGCTATTCAGACTGTAGCAATTGTTACAATTTCTCCAGCAGGTTCTTGCCAGCTTTTATTTCATCCCTACTCTTGTTCTCTCTACTCCTTACCTTCTAATGTATGCAATCTTGCTTAATTTTTAGTCTATTTACAAGCTTTGTTATTTTTTAAATAGAGAGGTTATAAGGTTTTCTATTTTAATGCATGTAAGTAAATTTTTTGAGAGGTTTTTGCTATAGGGCACGTGCACTCGCCAGAAAGACAGAGAGAGACAGAGACAGAAAGCAAGAAATTTACCTCCCCCCCAGGGGGGATGGCCACACTGCAATCCTTCTCCTCCATTCTCCTCTCAGGATTTTGGGCACACAAGCACATGTGCCCGACCTGAGTTTAAGCCACCGGGTCCAGGACTAGAACTACGGTTGACTACATGGAAGTCCAGTGACATAACCATTGCGCCAACTGCTGGTCCCCATTTAAGTAATTTTTAAAAGCCCAGTGTAAGCTTAATTTGAATAGCTGCATAACATTCTACTACATAGTAATGTATTGGGTTGTTGAAGTCATGACACATTTTTGTATAAAAAAAATAGAAAAATACATCATGACTTTTCCAAAAACCTAATACTTAAACCTTACCAATTTGTCCATTCATTTTATTATTATAAAAACCTTGGCATGTAAGTCTTATTTTGCATTACTGCAAATTCTTCAGGGTAGATTGCTAAATTTATTGGAGTTAAAAGCTCTAAGCATTTTAAGAGTCATGATACATTTCTTTTCAGAAAAAGTTGCATCAATTAATGTTTCTGCAGGTCACAGTGACCATTTCATTTCACTCACATCAAGACTAGATTTTCTTATTTCCTAATTTTTTCCAACTAGATAAACAAGTAATGGTATTTCATTTTAACAGTGTCTTCTTGGGCATTTGTATATGCCACATTTTCCACATATTCATTAGCTGTTTGCGTTGTACTTTTGGAAACAGACTACTGTCAATACATTTTTCCCCATTTATCTACAGAGGTATTCATTTTCTCGATCATTTTGTCTGTGTTCTTGATAAATTTCATGTAGCGATTACGTGTAACATTTACTGGAAATCATTTTCCGATTTGATAGTTGCTTCTCATTCTGCTCTTGCTGTTTTTTATACACTATTTTGAAATCTTTTTTTTATACACTATTTTAAAATCTGGTCAGAGATCCTTCCCTGATGTAGAACTTTCTTCTCTGATCTAGAACTTTGATATTATCTCTTAGCTTTTGCTTTTAACAGTTGAACCTTTCTAAGTATTATCATGCCTGTGTCATGATATAGACATTTCCCTCCAACTAGTCAACCAACTACTCTGGTTTTGCGGATTTTAGCTGTCATAGCAAATACCCCTTCCCTTGGTGAGTTAGAAACAAGTGAAGAGATAATATATAATGTGAGTAGATGTTTTATTCTTTTTCCCTGATGAAAGTCAAGTGGAAAGTGTTCTTTTAGATTAGCAGCCTAACTAGTCTGCTCATGTACCTTACACCTGATTGAAGCTGCCTCACCTACCCAATCCCTGCCCTCACTAAATCCTCTAAGGGCAGGGACCTCAGAGCTGGGGCAGGGCAGACCTGTACAGCCACTGGGCAGACAGATGAGCATAAGAGAAAGGAGGGCCCAGAGCAGAAATCCGTTTCTTCTAAGCTTTTTAGTCCAGTATTTCCCTCCCCCTGACCCAGTGAGGAGAATGTGAGGACTTGGGAGAGAAGCCCGAGTGTGACTCCAGTTGAAGGCTCTGTACAAAGAAACACACACTCATGAAAATAGTTTCTCTCCCTTTTCTCTTCTAACTCTGCTCTTCCTCTGCATCGACAACCTGCACCACTCACTGAGAATCCTCCTCCTCCTTTGTGATTCCATTTTGTTTGTTTAAAAAAAGATGATTTTGCCATCTTGGTGCATGTACTTTCTGGAGAGAGATAGAGACAGAGAAAGGGAAAGTGAGAAATCAAGGAAGGCCACACCACAATCCCTTCTCCATTCTCCTCTCTGGATTTTGGGCACACATGCAACTGCACCCAGCATGATTTTCAAACCACCAGGTCTGAGACTTGAACCCCAGTTGGCCATGTGGGTATCCAGCTCCTTAATCATCATGCCACCTGCTGGTCTTGGGATTCCATCTTTATTGTCATCATTTTATATAGTCTGTGGACTGTTTCTAGCCTATCTATTCTGCTCCACTAAACTATTCCAGTAGCAGAAACATTAACAATACTATTGTTGCTTTCCAATGTACTTTACTTTCTAGGAAAGCTAAGCCCTTCCCACTACATTCTTTTTAATCTCCTCAAAATGTATTAGTTACTATTCCCTGTTTGTCCTCCAGATGCACTTCAGAATGATTTTGTTATATTTTAAAATAACCCTATTGGGATTTTGATTGGAGTTATATTATAACTATAAATTAATTTTGTAGGAATTGACATCTTTATAATATTCAGTTCTCCCATCCAAGAACATGGTATGACTCTATTTATTGAAGTCTTCCTTTATATGTCGTAGTAAAATCTTGCCACCTATTCATATAAATCTTTCATACTTCTTGTTAAGTTATTCCTTGGTATTTCACCTCTATTGTCGCTATTGAGAATGAAATATTTTTTCCATTACGTTTCTTCAGTTATAGTTAGTATCTAGAAAATCCAGCCATTTTCATATATTTAGCTTCGTACATGCATCCGTATTTCTCACATATTAAATCATTCCTGTCATGCTTTTTCTAACAGCGGTACGTTCCCATGTGGGCCCCTTGCTTTTGCTAAACTGGAGCTTTCCGACAGGTGTGCTGCATGCGGTTCACCGATGTGGGCAAGAACAGGGATCATGGTGCCCTGAGAAACGCTGCCTGTGCCCTGGCAGTCAAGGAAAGTAGTGACGACCCTTTGGAGCTGGTCACCTACGATCATAAAGTCCCCTGGAGGTCCTTGAGGGAGTCCTCCACAGAGTGGCTCTGACTGCGTGTGTCACCATTCGCAATGAGTGCAGTACGCCATGTGGGCACTCTCTACTTCACAGCCCTGTGCTGAACAGCAAAAGGGCGCTCTCCAAGACAGTTCCTCAGGGCCAGCGCAGAGTGCGTCTCTGTGCAGGGTGGGCAGAGGCCCCATGGAATTGCCGGAGACTCTGGGTGCCAGGTGCCCTCCGTATCCAGACCACAGCCCGAGACGTAGTGGGCTCAGGGCCTGAGGAAGGGGTAGTACCAGCTGGCAGCTTGGAATTTTTGTTGTGACACTGACAGATACTGTCCCTTTGTTTGTGGTCGATGAGCTTTCTTGGTGGCATTCTAAGTTATTGACACTTGCAAGGTGACTGCTCCAGGAACATCTACTCTTCCTTCACATTAGCACTTCACCACTACTTTGAAGTATGGGACATGAAAATGACTGTTCTTAAAAAGCTCTTTGCAGGGCTGGCAGGTAGTATGGTGGATAAGGCACTGGATTCCGACATGGTCAACCATGGTTTGAGTCCTGACCCCGATGGCTTGAAAAATCACGCCATACGCATGCCTGTGCATGCCCAAAATTCCAAGAGGATACTAGAGAAGAGATTGTGGTGTAGCCATCCTCCCTCGGGGGTGATTTCCCACTTTCCCTCTCTCTGTCTCTCTCTGGTGAGCACCCATACCCTATGGCAAAAACCTATTTAAAAAAAGTCAACGCCAAAAAAAAAAAATGTTTATAGCTCGTTCAGTCTATAATCTTATATTAAAGTTACATTCACAAAAGTAAACCTAAGTTTCTGAGTAACCAATTTGAAGATATTTTACTTGGAAGTTTCATATAAACTTGATATTTATATCTTCTGTCATACTTGACAACTTATTTTTATAATTATATAACACAAAAACATAATAACTTTCTTACCACAACATAGAAAATTACATCATATTGTTTACTCCAATGTATCTTTTGGGTGTTTTTTTGTGTTTTTTTTTTGAGGGGGTTCTTTGTTTGTTTTGTTTTTACCAGAGGGCATGTTGCTTGCCAGAGAGAGACAGAGAGGTAGAAAGAGAAGGAAAGTGAGAAAACACCCACCGGGGTTTGGCCACCTCACAATCCCTTCTCCTCCATTCTCTTCTTGGGATTTTAGGCACACATGCAAATGCCCTCAGCATGATTTTCAAGTCCCCAGGTCTAGGCCTCAAATTATGGCTGACTGTGTAGGAATCTAGCACCTTAACCACCACACGACCTGCTGGCTCCTCCAATGTATCTTACAGATATCATCATTGGGACCACAAAGTGGAAAAAAGTTGGGACTCACTATCTGAGAATAGCAATCATATCCTCTGCAAATAATGATGACCGTGCATCCTTCATCATTGATAATAATTAGATTCTTCATTTCTGAGTTAAGCTATTAAATGAGCAAGAACTTTCACACACAAGAAAAAAAAAAAAAAAGAAATAAAAATCAAACAAAAGAACCCACCACAATGAGAAAATCACCTGTAAGTTTGAGCTGACCGCCTCTGTTCTCCATAAGACCATGTGCCAGTAGCCATCCCATTCTCTCCTGAATCATTCATTTCTTCCTCACTACTGCTCCTTCTCTCCAGCTTAATAAAGAGAGTCAAATTCTCCATCTTAGAAAGAAAGGAATATTCCATCAGCTTTGCATTCTCAAGCAAGACTCGCCATTGAGCTTTGTCTCTTTCTGCAGCTCTTAGTTATGACTCAGTTCAACTGTTTGGCTCCTCCTCTGGACACACTGATCTCAGATGATCATCCTCACCTTGGGAAGCCAGCCCTGTCACCTTAGAGTCCTCATCTTCCTTAATTTCTTTGCTGACTTCTCTCCTCCTTTTACAAGTGTTATCATTTGGGGCCAGCAGGTGGTGTGTTGGTTAGGGGCTCTGGACTCCCAAATAGCCCACCACGGTTCAAGTCCTGGACCTGGCAGCTTGCTTTCTCACTTTCCCTCCCTCTCTCTCTCTCTCTTAGTCTGTCCCTCTTTAGTCAAATTAAAATAAATAAATAAATACAAACATAAAAATAATTCTTTTTAGAAAGTTATTATTTATTCAGTGCTTACTGTGAGTCAAAAATTATTCTAAATGCTTTATTTAGGTTGTATTATTTAATCCTCATGCTACCCTTATGGTTTAGTCTTATCTGCCCATTTTATAGATGTGAAAACCGAGACTCAGAAAGATAAAGGTCAATAAAATTCCCTAATGTCATACGCTAAGTAAGAGAATATTGTAGAATACAGTCTCTTACTTAAAATTATAGAGAATAACCCCTTAAAATGACAAAAGACAGTCAATCTCTGACTATCTCTTATACTTTTTTAAATTTTTATTTTTTGGCCTTATTCCTTATCCTGCATCTCTGTTGCTCATTTTCAAAATTCAGGATTTTCAGACATGACTGTATTTTTTTCTTTTTTAAGTTTATCATTATTATAATTTTATACATTCACTTGCTATACATCATATAACTTGTAGAGAGAATTTCCCCAACATGAAATACACCTCTGACCAGTCCAGCTGAGAATACTTTGCACGTTATCATCAATTTTTAAAGCACTTTCTCTGAAATGTGCTCCTTTTGCTCTTTTCCTGCGAATCGGCTGATACAAACCTACACCTTTCAGTGTTCTCCCACAGGGAGGAGAGGGCTTCTGCTCTTCACTCATGCCAAGCATTTTTCTCTGTTGCTCAGATTAGATCGTTTCTACTGGTTTGTTTTCAAATGTACTGACTCTAGCTTACATGGTCTCTATGCTACTCTTCAGTCCATCTGGAGAGATTTTTTTATTTTGGTTATTATATTTTTGTGCTCTAACAGTTCCAATTGGTCCTTTTTCTATCTTCTGTTCTTTGCTGAGACTTTCCGTCTTTCCATTCATGCTAAGATTGCTAGCCCTTACTTCCTGGAGCATTTTGATAATAGCTCCTTCCAAGCTATAATTCCAAAGTCTGTCATCCTACATCGACATCTGTTGCTTAGCTTTTTCTATGCAAGTTGGCGATTTGCTGGGTCCTTTCAGTGCTGGGCAATTGTTAAGTATATTTTTGACCTCTGAATGTCATGTTAGAAGGGTTAGGGTCTTATTGAAAGCCCATGGAGGATTTTGATATTTTTGTTTTAGCAGATAATATCTGGTTGGATTCAGGCCGGAAATTCCAACCAGCTTCTGCAGTTGCAACTGCAATGACAGTTCAGTTTCAAAGTCTTTTTGTGAAGCTATTTGGATCAGCCCGATGTGTGCTACCCAGTCCCGCAGCTCAGTTCTCACAGACTCTGGTATTCTGTTTGTGGTCAGATCTCCACTGCGCAGGTAAAGAATGAGTCCAGGGGTTCATAAACAATGCTGTGAGGTGGATTTCCTGAGTCCTCTCTTATGACCTCCTTGAAACTGTGCAGGGCCCCGAGGCTTCCCTTTTTATTTATTTATTTTTTATTTTATGTATTTATTTAGCCACAGGGCACGTGAGTTCATCAGAGAGAGACAGAGAGAGAGAAAGTGGCCCCAGGGAGATGAACACACTGCAATCTCTACTCCTCCATTCTCTTCCTGGGACTTTGGGCGCATAGGCACATGTTCCAGGAATGATTTTCAAGCCACCAGGTCTGGGACTTGAACCACAGTTGACCATGTGGGATCCCAGTGCCTTAACCAGCATGCCACCTGCAAGCCCCTCATCTTCCTTTTTAGACTGGATATTTAGTTATCCCACTCTCTTGTGTACTGCTCACAAGATGAAACATGCATTCTCAACCATGAAATATGCACTCACTATAAGGCCAACTTAAGTGTGATAACCACCCTGGAATAGTAACTGTCAGCAGGGGGATGCCTTGAGCTGATTGGCTTAATCGAATTAGACCACTCCTCAGGAGCCGAGGATGGTTGGCCATTTGACAAAATCAGAACTCTGTGAAGAACAGGGGCATGGCTATTGGGTAGATAACCAGGAGTGTCTACAACCTGCTTCTTTCCTCCTTTTCTTCTCCGAACCCTAAATGGCATTGTGACATTCCCAGTCACTCAGGCTTACAAACCTAGGGGTCTTCGTTATTTCTGTGCTTCTCCTCACTCACACACCTGTAAACAACCCGTCCAATGCTGAACCTAAAAAGATCTCTTCATCAAGGCCTTTCTTTGGCTCTCTCTGTTTAGGTAATCTTGAAAATCTGTTCTCTGGGGGCTGGCAGGTGGCTTGGTGGTTAAGGGCATTGGATTCCCACGTGGCCAACTGCAGTTTGAGTCCCAGACCTGGCGGCTAGCTTTCTCACTTTCCTTCTCTCTTTCTCTCTCTCTCTCTCTCTCATTCTGTCCCTCTCTGATCAAATTAAAATAATAATAATAATGATAAAATAAATAAATAAGTTTAAATAAAATAATTCTTCAAAAACAAAGGGAAAAAAAAATCCCTGTTCTCCGACCCTTGCCCTCAGATTCTCCCTTCCCCATAGTCAGCTTCCAGGAGCAGAGAGCAACTGAGTATCATCAGACAAAAGTCTTAACCAATAATCAAGATCTCCCAGTATCCACCTTCTGCCTTTCCTAGATCATCTACTATGCACACCCCTAGGGTCACTTGATGCCCTGTGTCCCCACATCCTGTCAGCAACACTTAGTCCTTAAACATCCCCCACATTTTCTGCCTTTTGTTCCAGCAATGTCCTCCTAAAAGACCCTCATAGCCTATCACCATTGTTCAAAGCTCAGTTAGCCTGCCATGTTCTCTGAGACCTTACAGGTTAGACTCCATCCTCTTTCACCTTAGCTCTCCTGGACATTTCTCCTGTAACTCGCAGTCACATACTCTCTGAGTTGCACTGCTAAGCCTTGCTCGTTAGAACATGAGCTACTCACAATGCAAGACCATCTCTTATTCTCTTCTACAACCTCACGGTACCTGACTCACACACAGTAAACACTCAAGACATGGCTGCTTAACTAGATTCGCTCAAATGGGCTTGATCTCCATCCCCATGTAGCCACCAAACCCACCTGCTGGCCGCTTTCACCTACGCTGTTATAAAAGGGAGTTAGAGAAATAAATATCTACCTTACCTGAGCTGCTGTTCATTTTGCCTCTAAAATAACACCAATATTCAAACCTTCAGACAATAATGCATAACCAACTTTATGGCCATTTTTCCCTAGAAAAGCAAAAAGGACTCGAATCGTGCAGTTGGCCGTGTGGGATCCAGCCACCTTACCCACCAGACCCCCTGGCTGATCCAAGTATGCATTTTAAGCTGCCAAAAACTTTATTTGCTTACTCATATTTATGCAACTCTTCAAACTTTACTTATTGGTGATAACTTCACGGTCTATATTTTGAAGGGGGGAAGAAGCCAGTAGACTCGTCATCCTACGTGGATATGGAACAGTATTACATTTTGCTGGATCTCATAAAAGAAATTCTACCTATTCAACAGGTTCACAAAGGTCTTGGGATGTTCAGGACCACACTTCTCAATATTATGACTTCTCTCTCTTCATCAAGAAGCCTACCCAGTTCAATAGGCTTTGCTCATCAGGAAATTGACAAGATATTCTTCTATAAAGCCTTGAATTTGTAATGCCTGAAGGATCAAGTGAAGAAAAATTTTCCCATCAAAGTCTTTCTTTAGTTCCCTTTGATAGTAAAGAAAATTGAGTGTTAGTTACTGACCCCTCTTCTTCCCAAATCATTCCTTGCTGATAGCTCAGAGAAATCTCTATACCTAAATTTGCAGTTTGGAAGGAAGACTATCACTCAAGAGCTCTCAAGAAGCTGGGAGTTAAGACCATTCACGGTGGCTCCCTGAGCGAGAAGCTCCAGTGTTCACTGCCCGATTTGAGAACCTAGCACAGCCTGGGTGCACAGCAGGTGCTCAGTAAATAGTTGTTGAACAATTGGGTGGATCTTGCAAGGAAGCATAAGAATTATTTCCTGCCCTCAGAGAGTCTACCAGTCATACACATGTAGTACATAAATAAAAATAAACCAATTTTATAAGAAGCAAAGAATTGGTGCAGGTAGTAAGTGCATTGCTCTTCTGGAAGGTAGTTCTGTCGGGCATGGGTAGAATGTGAAATGAGCCTTAAAAGAAGGAAGGGTGAGAAGAAAGGAACTCCAGAGAAAGAGTAAGTGGCATTCACATGCAAGATAGAGCTCTATCTCCCCAGTAGGCAGGTGGAATGGCAGGAAGAGAGTGGCTGAGGACAAGGTTAGAAAGAGGAGCTGAGGACTGTGTGTGGAAGGCTGGGGCTGAGGCTGGGAGTTTGGGTCTTCAGTGAATCACAGGGTCCCTGTGGTTTGCTCCATCAGAGAGGAGAGACAGGAAGGGACAGGAAGGCCAGTCAGGCAGCAACTGCTACTTGGGCTGCACGGGGCTAAATTCAAGCAGTTACATGGGCAACGGATACAAGGAATTACAGACGCAAGCAGCACTGTGACTTCCCCCAGGGGAAGTAAACCTGAAGTAAACCTAAATACCTTTCACTCTAACCACAGAAAGTGAGATCAGTGAGCTGCGTGTTGCTTCAATATAGGAGGAACTAGAATAAATTCCAAAGTCTTATCAAACACATTGCCATAAACGTTCTTGTACAGAATCATTTTCCAAGTCTCTGCTTCATGCCGTCAACTGAAGCTTTAGAAGTAGAATTATTTGGCTAAAAATATGTCATTTTAAAAGGCTTTTGAGAAGTACTTTAGCACTGCTTTCCAGAAAGGTTGTGTTAATTCATACTTTCCTACCCTCAAGCATCACCCTCACTCCATTACTTTCTAAGAGAGCAACGAAGAAAAGCTGGTTGAAATCCCCACTCTATGGGCTGGCCCAGGACACAGTGGTTAGGTGCTGTGCATTAAGAGCCAACTCCCACACAGTCACCTGGAGTTCAAATCCAGGCCCCAGAAACACTCCAGGCACATACGTGTGTGTGCCCCAAATCCTAACAGGATGGAGAAGTGGAGGATAACAGATCACAACATGACCATGACTCATTAGGGGTGGTGTCTCCCCCTGCCTCTTTCTCCTCTCTGGCAAGCACATGTGCCTTCTGGCAATTAAATTTTAAAATGGGGTGGGAGGGTGGCAGGTGGCATGGTGGTTAAGGAAGCTAGACTCCCACATGACTGACTGGCGGTTCAAGTCCCAGACCTGGAGGCTTGCTTTCTCACTTTCCCTCTTTCTCTCTCTCACTCTGTCCCTCTCTGGTCAAATTAAAATAAATAAAGTAAATAAGTTAAATATAATAATTTTAAAAATCAAAAGCCTACTCTTTTAGGAAAGTTATTTCACCTCGCTAAAGCTCAGTCTCCTTGTCTGTAAAACAGGTTAGAAATGGTAGCTAGCTTATGGGATCCTTATGAGGGTTAAAGGAAATGATCATGTCAAATTGTCTAGTAGAGGCCCTGGCACATAACGTATAGTCGATAAATGTTAGCAACAGTAACCAGTAATACCACTCTTCTCTAAATCGCTCCTGACCAGAATAATATTTGGGTACAAAATCCCCTAAGCACAGTCAGAAAAAGTACCAAGTTTTCCTGCTGTTGAATAAAACTGTTTAATAGCTGAAGTCACTTGACTATTTTATCCATACACAAGGTCTCAATATTCTAAAAATAGTAGCCTAGTGAGTTACAACTGGAAGGAAAGAGGCTCTCTGAAAGGTGTTTTCTGCCCTCTCTAGGTTACTTTAGCAATGGTAAGTTTTTTCTGTGTTATTCCAAGAAAAACAGATGTATTTGCAAAGAATGGGTTTTAATTTGGAAAACATTTTTCCAGAAAGAGATGAAATCAGCATCAATGGCTTCATAATTCATCCTCATAAGCACGCCTCCCAGGCATCATCTGCTACATTCGGGCCCCCAGCCCCCTCAAAAGAGATCCACATGATAAGCCATTAAAAAAAAAAAAAAGTCCCTGAGCGATTGAACTGAGAAAAATCATTCTAATTAATCTGAAAATCTTGCTGGCTGGAACTTTGTGCAGAATTCAGTGGTTTGTTTGTTTGTTTGTTTGGCTTTCCCCAGGATTTTCTGTTAAGATGATTCCAAGATAAACAAAATCACTTGTTGAAAGCTGTTTGTCAGATGGAGGCCCTGAAATGATTGCATGAAATTGTTTTTTTCTCTATTTAAATACAAAATAAATCATTTTCTATTGCTTTATCAGGGCACATTTGCTTAATCTTTTTTTTTTTTTTAAAGAGATTTTTGCTGTAGGACACGTGCACTTGCCAGAGATACAGAAAGCGAGAAATCAAGCCCCGGGAGGATGGCCATGCAGCAATCCCTTCTCCTTCTCCTCCATTCACCTCTCGGCCTCTTGGGCATGTGCCTGGGACTCGAACCACAGTTGACTACATGGGAGCTCAGGGACGAAACCATTACGCCATCTGCTGGTCCCCATTTGCTTAATCTTATTTTTTTTTAATGTTTATTTTTATTTGTTATTATTATTTTTAATCTGAGCATAGAGAGAGAGAGAAAGGGAAAGCAAGAAAGGAAGCTGCCAGATCCAGGACTCAAACCACGGTCGGCCATGTGGGAATCTAGCACCTTTAACCACCATGCCACCTGCTGGTCCCTTGCTTAAGCTTTTGATAGAGCTACATATCTATTGTGCATGGGAATGTTAATATTCAGCTTCCAGGGAGAAACCACTTGAAACTGTTTTGTGTCCGTTGTCTGAAAGGCTATTACTACCAGGGAGGTGAATACACAGAATTTGTCCTTCTCGTGTCTGGGAGTTCCTTGACATTGGGTAAATTTGTGTCATTATCTGAGACAGAAACGCTGTGGCATTTCATGCTGTAAAAAGACAGAGGAAATGAAATTGTAGCACATCAGAAACAGGTTCCAGCTGTTGTTCCACCTGCAGTTTCTTCTCCGGGAATCTACTAAACAAAAAGCTTTGCTCGACACCAAAGGACTCATGTAGGAACAGAAAACTGACTCCACTCTTCCCTTTCTGAAGTACAGACATGCCTCATGTTTTCCTGTCCCCTTTTCCTTCCCCTTACTCTAAGATCAACATTTTTGGCTAGAAACAACCAAAGGTAATACTTTGGTGAGATAGATGCAGGGAAAATTCTAGCTTAGAGTTGTCCATAACCTGAATAAGGAAAAGACACACACACCCCCCATTTCTGTAATAAGGATCACAGATCGACAAACACAGGCTAGATTTTGCCCCAAACCACATCCTTGGACTGTACTATGCAACTCTAAATTTTATTTTCGCAAATGCCATATGTGTGGCTGAATTGCTGCAGTAGCACAAGAAAAGCAGCAGGGATGAGTGGTAAAATGCAGCTCCCCACGGCGGCTGTAAGGTGGACGTCGAAGCATTTTATTGTGCACGTCTGCGTGCCTCGCTCGGTGCCAAACCTGCAGGTATACAAACGGAGAAGGAGCAGTCCAGGAGTCCCTGAAAGCTGCTACAGTGTAAAGGGCTTTTTGCATACTTCTTATTGTTTGTTGTAGATTTGGGGATGGGGAAAAAAAAGATTGCCATATTGTCTTCTCTACAGTCAGAATTTGTATAAAGATCTACCTTTCTGTTGAAAGAATGACTTCAAGAAATTAGACCACATTGGGCCAGTAGGTGGCATGGTGGTTAAGGTGGCTGGATCCTACATGGCCAATAGTCCACTTCAAATCCCAGACCTAGTGGCTTAAGAAACATGCCAAGTGCGTGTGTGTGCGTGCCCAAAATCCCAAGAGGAGAATGGAGGAGGAGAAACTGCAATGTGACTATTCCCCTCCCACATAGAGAGGGTGATTTCTCTCTCTCTCTCTCCCCGCCCCCTCTTTCTCTCTCTCTCTCTCTCTCTCTTTTTCTCTCCCCACCAGCTCTGACCCCTGCCCCCAACCCCTCCACAAGTACACATACCCTAGTTAGCAAAGTAACTAAGTAAGTAAAAAGTTTACAGGAACCAGGGACCAGCAGTTAGTGTAATGGCTATGTCGCTGGACTCCCAACAGCAGTTCGCGTCCCAGACCCGGTGTCTTAAAACTCACACTGGGCGCGTGTGCATGCGTGCCCAAGATCCCAAGAGGAGAATGGAGGAGAGGTGATTGTGGCGTGGCCATGCCCCCTGGGGGGTGATTTCTCGCTTTCTGTCTCTCTGTCTCTGTCTGTCTAGCGAGTGCACGCGCCCTATAGCAAAAACCTCTCAAAAAAAAAGTAAAAAAAAAAAAAAAAAGCTTACAGGAACCAGCAGATGGCATAGTGGTTAAGATGCTAGACACTCCCACATAGCTGACGGTGGTTCGAGTCCCAGACCTGGTGGCTTGCTTTCTCATTTTCCTTCTCGGGGTGTGTGTGTGTGTGTGTGTGTGTGTGTGTCTGGTCAAATTAAAATAAATGAATGAATAAATAAAATTAAATAAATAATTATTTAAAAAGTTTATGTAAAAAAATTTAAAAAGGGGCCAGCAGATGGTGTAATGGTCAAGGCGCTGGACTCCCGCATGGCCAATGGCAGTTTGAGTCCTGGACATGGAGGCTTGAAACTCACACCAGGTGTGTGTGTATGTGTGCCCGAAATCCCAGGATGAGAATGGAGGAGAAGGGAAAGTGACATGGCCATCTCTCTTCTCCATCCCTCTCTCTTTCTGTCTCTGTCTCTCCGACAAGCACACATGCCCTATAGCAAAAATCTCTCTAAAAAAAAAAAAAAATTAAAAAAAGAATAGTTTGACCATATGGGTTCAAACCCTAGAACTGCTACTAACTAGCTATGGTCACTAAAAGTGACTGACTTAGACTCCCTGTTTCCCAGTTTCCTTTCGTAAAAGTGAACATAATAGGAGTGTATACTCTCTGGGCTATTAGTATAACTCTAAGTCCATCTCAGCTCTTCTGGTACCAGGAACAGTATGTTATTTAGAAAGGAGGACACCGTCCATTGTCATAATCACTCTGGAGTTGAAGCCTCAACACTAGAACTTTGAGCAGATTCTGGAATTAGAATGACTGTACCTATTTCCAGTCATAACAAGTTAGCTTATAGCAGGAAAACCCTCCCATGAGAACAGCTGTAAGGGGGGGTGGAGAAAAGAAAAAAATTCTGAGGGCATTAGGAGCGATCAAGGCAGCCGGAGTTTCATGGTAAAGATCCCGGGAAGAAGGAAGACTCACCGAGAAGAACCGATAACCTTTCCTCTCCCATAGAATCACTTGCTGATTCATAAACAAAATGGGTGTAGGTGAGAAGACGCTACAGTTCTCAGCAGCTGAGCAAAAGTGGCTGTTAAGAAGCAGAAAAGGTAAGCAGAAGTTTTGGGAGACTAATTTTATGGCGAAAAATAGTAAAGTTGAGGACCACCAAGGGAATCGTAACTTCAGAATCCTGGAGGGAAAGAAAGTCTGAGGAGTGATCCAAATATCATGAGCTGTTTTTGGCCTCGACATATTTGCCAATTAGTAACCAGCACAGGCCCAGAGTTAGAGCAGAACGAAAAGCAGCTGCTGAGAGACTGAGAAAACAGAACTGCTCAGGACAGTCTCCCAGTGTTCGAGAAAACGAACACTGGAGTCAGAGCCCACCAGGGCAAGGGGCCTCGGTAAGTACCTCTAGCTTTCAGTAGGAATTCACAGGACTATACTCTGGAAGTAAGGGTAAGTAGATATGTTACTATTAGGTTGTCAGGAAAGTCATGGCGTGTTTTTCTATGCAAAAAAATGTGTCCTGACTTTCCTGATGACCCAATAGATCGGCCTTTATAAGCTGATTTAAAACTCAGCCTTAAATCATCTTATTGCCTGATTGGCTTAAGGTATTCTGCTTTTATTCTGATGGCCTGCCAGAAGCTAACATGGACAGCCTCTACAGCTTTTCATATGGAATGTCTGGCATCTGGTCAAAAAGTAGGCATGCAAGAGACAGGGACAAGAGAAACAATACACAATAGAAACAGACACACAGATGATCTACGCACTGGAATTATTGGATACAGAATATAAAATAATTGTGATGAACATGATTAAGGATAAAAATGATAAGACAGAGAATTTCCCAAAGAACTGAAATCTGTGTATTAAAAAATACAACTGAAATTAAAATTTTAGTAAGTACATTTGACCATAGACACAGGTGAAGAAAGTATTAGTGATCTCGAATATTGGCTGGTAGAAAATATCTAGATGAAAGTACTCAGATTATCCCCCCTCCAAAACAGAAAGAAAAGAAGGAATTACAGAACATACTATAAAAAAAGTAGGAATTTTGAAAATGCATATGTATGTGTTATTAGAACGCTATAAGTTTAGAAAAGTGAGACTGAGTTAGGAGCAATAAGTGCAATATTTGAAGAGGCAATGACTGAGAATTTTCCAAAGCGGATTTAAAGGTATCAAGCTATAAATTCAATAAATGCTATAAACTTTAAGAAAGATAGACATACACAAAAACATCTAGGGAAAAAAAAAGTAATTTGCTAAGAAAAAAAAAAAACAGACAAAAAGAAAGTCCTGTAAGCAGTTGTATGCTCATCGCAAAGAGCAGCAATAAGACTGACAACTAACTTCTCAACGAAAACAATGAGGCCAGAATACATTGTGATGACAGCTCTAAAATGCTAAAAGAAAATAATTATCAAGTAAAAAAGGCATTTCAAAAATTAAGGCAAACTAAATACATTTTTAGGCAAAAAAGGGCGGTAGAAGAGGATTTTGTTGCCAAGAGAACTAGTCCTTTAAAAAAGCTAAAAGTCATTCATTTTTAAAGCAGAAAGAATACTATACTTGATGGAAAAGCATGGAAATGTAGAATGAATGAAGGTGTTGGAAATTAAACATAAATGAATAATGATTATATAAACCTATAAAAATGGCTGTTTGAGTTCTTTAAAAAGTTAGTGACAGCAGCTTGCTTTTCACATCTGATGTTAAGAAATTTTCATTCCTTTTTTTTTCTCCCTTAGATTTTTGCCGTAGGGCTCATGCACTTGCTGGAGAGAGACAGAGGAAAGTGGGAGAAAACAGCCTCCAGCGGGGATGGCCATGCCGCAATCCTTTCTCTTCTCAGAATTTTGAGCACACATGCACACATGCCCAGCATGATTTTCGAGCTGCCAAGTCTGGGATTCAAACCATGATCAAGCCATGTGGGAGTCCAGTGCCTTAACCACCATGTCACCTGCTGGACCCAAGAAATTTTCACTTTTTAAAAAGAAAAAAAAAAAATGACCTTGACTAGGAATATTATGTTTTCTTCATTAGAGGCCCAAATAACACCAGAGTATTACCAATAATTACTGAATAGGGTGTATGATGGACACTTGAGGGCTTATTTAAAGCCCCATCTGTTTAGATTAATACCACAAAAGGAACTAGCAACCTACTAAAAAGCAATGCTGCTTGTGTTACAGACTCCACCTTCTATGTCACTGTGTGTCCCTTATTCCAATAGCTGCTCCCAGGAACCCACAGAGCCAGTGTTTTTCTCCCTATATTGCAGAAGTTCAGAAAGGTTAGGTAAGCTGTCCAGGATCACAGAGTTAGAAAGTGATGAGAGGTGGACTTTAAACTCAGGACTGCAGAGCCTATGGCTTTTTCACTTTAAAATGTCACAGGCCAGGGACCAGCAGGTGGCATGGTGGTTAAGGTGTTGGACTCCCATATGGCTGACCACAGTTTGAGTTCCAGACCTGGCAGCTTGCTTTCTCACTTTTCTTCTTTCTCTCTGTCTCTCTCTGATGACTATGGCAAGTTCAATAATAATAATAAATTAAAATTTCAAACAACGCACAGGCCAGAGAAGCTCTAGCCAATGAAATTATATTAGCATACATAATAGAGTTAAAAGGGTATGTATTCATTTAAATGTCAGAATATTTGCAAAGTAGAGTGAGACGATGAATAAATGAAAACATGCATGCAGGGATGGATGGATGGATGAATCAACAGGTCCAGACACAAAAGCCCCTGCCTTGGGAATAGAGGATTCATCCACATACAGACTCCGTATTTGTTTGGTAAAGCTTACAAGGCTGCTGCCACCTAGGGGAATTTCTCCTTTCAAAAGCTGCCACAATGGCCCCTTGCAGCCACAATTCACATTTAACAGTTCACACCACTTGCCATTAGGTACTTTTTTGAAATGAAAATAAAAATAAATGAAGCCACAATACATTTGCATGTTAAATCATTCAAACAGTACACGGTAAACAGCAGCTTGTTCTCCACTTCAAATATGCAAACTCCTCCAGAGCTAAAGGTCACTGACTTTCTAAGCTCTTATGCCTGCAGGTCTGTCTACACTATACCTTGCTCTGTGTGGATATATGTATATTCTATGTGTATGTAAACTTTTCTCCCCTTACAAAGGTAAGCAGATTATACACTGGTCTGAACCTTGATTTTTCACATTACTTTTCACATAATGAAGGGTTTTCCTATTCCACATATAAATCAATCTCAGTCTCTTCAGTAGCTATATAGCATCCCCTTAAACAGAGAAATCCTATTTTATGTTAACAGTTCTCTACAAATGGTGATTTATAATGTTTGAAGTTTTTTTATATTAAACAAATGAGACTTTTAATAGAAACCAGGGTAATACATATATAAATAATTGTATAGGACGAATTCCTAGAAGCTGAATTGCTTAACAAGTGTATGTACATTTTAAATTTGGATAATGGCCAGCTAACTCTCCAAATAGCACTAGGTTACATTCCCTCCAACAGAATGTGGCAAGCTGTTCCTACATGCACTCTCACACACTCGGTAAACATCCACTTTTAAGTTTTGTAAGTTACAGATTAAAAATTATAACTATTGAGGCCAGCTGGTGGTATAGTAGTTAAGGCGTTGGACTCCCACACAGTTAACTGCAGTTTGAGCCCTGGGCCCAGCAGCATGAAACTCATGCCAGGCACATGTGCATACATGCCCAAAATTCTGAGAAGAGAATGGAAGAGAAGGGATTGCAGCTTGGCCGTTGACCCTGGGGGGTGATTTCTCACTTTCTGTCTCTTTGTCTCTCTCTGTCTCTCAAGCAAGAGTGTATATGTGTGTATATATATATATATATATATATACTCTATAGCAAAAATATCTCAAAAGAATTATAACTATTAATTTTGAGTTTTATGTCTTCAATTATGGGTGCAGCTATTTTTCATACGTATGAATTATTTGTATTTCTATTTCTTTGACCTGTCTGTTCAGATCCTTTGCTAATTTTTGCATTAGATTTTTTGGCCTTTTCCTTATTGATGTTTGTATTTACATGCTAAGCACATCACCCTTTCGTCTGTCATGTGTTGCTGCAAATGTCTTCTCTGGGTTATCATTTGTCTTTAAATGTTGCTGATAGTATTTTTTTTCTCACAGAAATGTTTGCTGTTTAAACCGCCCAATCGATTCTCTTCCCGTTTATAATATCTGGGCACCAGGTGATGTTTTTTAAAAGGTTAATTTCCTTTTTACTTGCCCAAGTGCATGTGTGCTCGCCAGAGAGAAAAGGAAAGGGAGAAAGCACCCTCAAAGGGCCATGGCCACATCATGTCTTCTCCTCCATTTCTCCACCGTGTCAGGATTTGGGGCAGGCATGCACACATGCTGTGCATGTTTCAGGCCACTGGTCTAGGATTGGAACTACATGTTTAGACACGTGGGATCTGGCTGCCTTAGCCACTGGTCCTAGTGATTTTACTCATGAGAATGCAAGGCCCAGTAGCTGTACCATATTCAGAGGGTCTGTTTTCTCAAGATGCATAAACGTATTTAACAATATATTTTTTAAAAAATTTTACTGTGGAGCATCAAGATGCAAGAAATAGCAACTTTTCTGGGTTTTTTAAAATTTAATTTTATTTATTCATTCATATATTTTAATCTGACCAGAGAGAGAGATAGAGGAGGCAAGAAAGCAAGCCACCAGGTCTGAGACTCCAACCATGGTCAGCCACGTAGGAGTGGCCAGTGCCTCAACCACCCCGCCACCTGCTGATCCCCTTTTCTGCATTTTTTTAAACCCATTTTTGAAGTTCTTCTAGACAGTTTAGGTAACATTTGAATGTTGCCTGTAGATCTCTATAGTGAATATTTAGGACTCCCCTCCTTCCCACTGGGAAGTTGCTACTTAGCATGTCAAAGAGTACAAAGAGGCAGCTGTGGAAGAAACTGGAGAGAGCGCCTTAATCCAGAACTAATAGGGATACCTCACACTGTCGAGTGATAACTCACGTTGATGACACAGATTCTGCATTATGTAATCTGATCCCGATGGCAAAGACAGGACCAGCAAGGATTACTGTCTCCTTTCTGTAGATAAGAAAATCAGAAAAGGCAGTGTCTGTCCAAGTTCATACAGCTACTAAATACTAGAAAGCCGTTGGAACTTATGCATTTTTTTAAGAGAGGAGAGAGAGAGTTTTGCTATAGGGCATGTGCACTCTCCAGAGGGACAGAAAGACAGAAAGTAAAAAATCACCCCCAAGGGGATGGCTACGCTGCCTTCCCTTCTCCTCCATTCTCCTCTAGGGATTTTGGGCACACACATGCCTGGCATGAGATTTAAGCCACCAGGTCCGGGACTCAAACCATGGTCGATGTAACCATTATGCCAACTGATGGTCCCAGAATTTAGGACTTTTTGTTGCTGTTGTTCAGCTCACAGGTTTTCAATTCTTGCTTTATTTCATCCATTTATCCAGCACAAATTTATTGAATGTCTCCTTATGTTAAGAGTAGAGCTATAGGGATCAGCAGTTAGCGTAATGGCTATGTTGCTGGACTCCCATGTAGTCAACCGTGATTCGAGTCCTAGACCCGGTGGATTAAACTCATACCGGGCACGTGTGCATGAGTGCCCAGGATCCCAAGAGGAGAATGGAGGAGAAGGGATTGCGGCATGGCCATCCCCCCTGGGGGGTGATTTCTCGCTTTCTGTCTCTCTGTCTGGAGAGTGCACGTGCCCTATAGCAAAAACCTCTCCAAAATAAAACAGAGTAGAGCTATATACCAATAATAAAATTTCCTATTTAATGTGGCACATATACACTATGGAATACTATTCAGTCATAAAGAACAATGAGACCCATCATTTGATACAAAGTGGGTGAATGTAGATGGAGTACAAAGCGAAGCAAGCCGGACTACAAAAGACAGGCATTGTATGTCCCCACTCGTGTGTACCAAATGTCTGTACTTTATGGCCAAAACTGACAGATGAGAAGATGTAATAGGAGAGATAGCAAGTGTAGCAGCGTAGATACCAGAGACTCTATATGGAGAGGGGTGGGAAGGGCTCAAGAAAAAAGCAAAAACATTTAACAAGCAAGAATGGTAAGTTATCTATTGAGGATGATGTACAGTAATATTTTGGACTTGATTGACATGCAATGCATGTATGCTTTGTCAAACCATATCATGTGCTGTAAAGACATACAGTGATTAGGGACCAGCGGGTGGCATAATGGTTACATCGTTGGACTCCCACATAGATGACCACAATTCAAGCCCTGGACCCAGCGGCTTAAAACTCACGCTGGGGGCATGAGTGTGCATGCCCAAGATCTAGAGAAGAGAATGGAGGAGGGATTGTGTCATGGCCATCCCCACCGGAGGGTATTTTCTCGCATTCCATCTCTCTCTCTCTCATTCTCTCTGGCAAGTGCACGTGCCCTATAGCAAAAATCTTTTTCTAAAAACAAACAAAAAGTTATGCAGTGATTAAGTGCAAAGGACAACAGCAAAGAACCTAGGCCTTTTGATCACAGATCCTAAGTCCCTTTGCCTGTACAGCCTTTCTGGCTCAGTTCACTTGCTCTTTCCCCACACCCTGCTGCTGAGATACTTCCTTACCAAAGAAAGAACTCTGTAAAGCCAGGCTTCTCAGCAGGTCATGCTGGGTGGCATTCAACAAGGACATAAGCTCTGCTTCTTACTCCCGACAGGCCACCTTCAGGTTTAGAGCCATACTGGACCCAGCTGATTCCTGCTCAAGTTCAATGACATTGATGGACAGGAACGACAGGAAAAATGACAGCAAGTTCTTGTTATGTTATGAAAGAGCCTAGCATCTACAGTGCTGACCTACAGATGAAGATTTACAGTCTTGACTGATGACAAGCCTCCTTGGGATGCCACTTCTTCCAAGGATGGACTGCCACCATCAAGTAAAGCACCAAAAATACAGTCCAAAGTCTTCCAGTCCGGGCCTATGACCATGAGCTTGTCTGCTTACCAAGAGGAATAACGGTGAAGGCAGACATACTAAGCTCCTTGTGAAATGGCTCGGTTTCTCTCCCAGCACAGATACTTGGGATCAAACAATTCCTTGTTGGGAGAGACAGGGACGATTTTGTGTGCCATGGGATTTATCTAGATCTAGCAACATTCCTCTACCTGGTAGATGCCAGTAGCAAACCCCTTCCTCCAGTATGACAATCAAAAATGTCTCCGTACAGTGTGAAATGTCCCCAGGGGAGCAAGATAACCTCCAGCTAAGAACCGCTCATACAAACCCTGAACTATTCTGCCAACTTCTTGAAGAGATCCTTGACTTCCGGCGACAGATGATGTTGATTTTCTCATTGCTCAAACT